>NW_026087383.1:0-81976 GCF_022539395.1 Myiozetetes cayanensis
GGAAGTACTTAATGTAAGAGAATGTAAATACCTGAAGGGAGGGTGCAATAAAGATGAAACCAGGACAAGAGGCAATGGGCACAAGCTGAAACATAGGAGGTTCCGTCTGAACATCAGGAAACACTTTTTTACTGTGAGGGTGACTGAACTCTGGGACAGGTTGCCTAGAGAGATGATGGAGTCCCCCTACTTGGGGAGATATTTAAAAATCATCTAGACATGGGCCTGGTCAATCAACTCTGGGTGACCCTGCTTGAGCAGGGGTGTTTTGACCAGATGACCTCCAGAGGTCCCTTCCAACATCATCAGTTCTGTGATTCTGTGATTGTGAGGTGAGAGTGAGAGCAAGAAAGCAAGCATGAAAGTGATTAAGCAAAAGAACTTAAAAGAAATTGAGCATGAAAAAGTAAGAGTGTGAGAAAGCAAGAGTACGAGTGAGAAAGTATGGGAGAAAGTGACAGTGAGCAAGAAAGTGAGTGCAACAGAGCGAGAAAGAGCGAGCAACATAGTAAGGGCACAAGAAATCAAGAAAGCAAGAACATGAGCTTGCAAGTGAGAAAGTGTGAGTATAAGAAAGCAATAGTGAGAAAGCGAGTGCATTAAAGCAATTGCTGGAGAGTGTCATGGGTTTGCCCTGGGTCAATTTTCATTCACCCCCTACACAATTACTATAAGTTGAGAGAAGATTTGTGCAGACAAAAGAGACCTGATTGGGGAGAATAATATTAAGATTTATTATTAACAAGATAAAAAAACTAAAGAACTATATCTACAACAATTCTAATTAGGTAAAAGTACTATGTATTTACAAAAATACCCCTCCCCCCTTTGTATCAGTTCAGGAGGAGAAGTAGTCTCTTTCTCTCTTTCTGGAGCTCCAGGTCTTTCAAATAATTTTGCAGCACTTGAAAGTTTTTCTTCTATTATCTCTAGGATGACAACTCCGATTCGTTGCAACTGGAACCGTTTCTCTTTCTCTCTCTTTCTTCTATGTCAGCCTCAGGACTGGGCCTACCCTCTTCCTGGGCTAAGACCGGAGGCTGGGGGGTTACCCAGGCCCTGAAGGGTCTTCCATGGACTGCAAGGGGACACTTGCCTACCATGGATCTTCACCACAGGATCACAAGGGATAATGGCTTTTGAGTCCACCCCTGTTTCCTGTGGGATCCCTTCCCACGGGAGAACAGTCCTTGATAGACCTCTCCAACATGGGTCCATCTCTTGGGCAACAGGTCTTCCATTCTCTGCTGTCCCTCAGGGTCACAAATTCAGCTGCACTAGCCTGGATCCCTCACTCGGATCCCAAAATCTTACCCGAACCATTCTGCTCCAGCGTAAGTCTCTCTCCATGGCCTACAAGTCTCCAGCAGGACTCTGTTTCATTTCAGGCTTCTCATGAAGTCTCAGCTTCCTCGTGCATCAACTTACTTCAGTGTAAGTTCCTCTATGAGCTGCATGGGGGTCTCCTCACCCCAATAAACTTCCACAGGTGGCAGGGTTTTATTTTTCATTCTTTTCCCTGCTGAAAGGAGAGAGAGAGAGAGCGAGAGAGGGGGAAGAAGCAGCCCCCCCTTCCAACTTCTCTCTCCTGCTGCTGCCAGCTTTGACCTTGAAGTCTCATTATCTCTGCCTGGAATTCCTTCTGCAGCAGTCTTGTCCAGGCAGTGAGTTCTTCTCAAAAGTTTGTTTTGTTTTTATTCTCTTACAGGAGAGAAGGGGGGCTTCAGTGCCACACCTGCCCCCAGCCCAGGGTCGGGGGAGGAGGGGGCCCTGGCCCACTTGGGGCCTGCCGCCTTTCCTACATGGCTACTAATTTCATCTGCGCAACTACCTTCTCTTCTGTTTTCTTAAATATGTAATTGACAGAGGCGTTACTAAAACTTTTGATTGTCTTTTTCTCCGGAAATCCACCTGGACAAAACCATCCTCAGCCCCAGGGGCTGGCTGGTTGGCAAACCCATGACAGAGAGCAAACATGAAAGAGCAAGAGACAAAACAAGATGAAATTAGGGAGTGAGAACACAAGAGAAAGAGACAATGAGCAAGAGTACGAGAAGGTGAGCAGGGGAGAATGGACAAGCAAGAAGAGCAAGATTGTGAGGGAAAGCACAAGTGTGAGGTAATGCACGAACAAGTGAGCACAAGCAACAAAGAAAGCATATGTGAGCACAAGCAGGAGAAACAGAAATCAAAGGAAACAAGTGTGATCTTGCACAAGAGTAAAAGCAGGAGAGAGCATTAGTGTGAGAAAGTGCAAGAAAGTCTGAGAAAGCAAAAGAAAGGGAGAGAGAGTAAGAGTAAAGGAAGGAAAGCAAGCAAAAGAGCAAGAGCAAGCTTTAGTGAGAGAAAGTGAATGTGGGTGAGAGTGCAAATGAGAGGGTGAGAGCAACAGAACATGAGAAAAAGAGCAAGAGAGTAGGGGTAAAAGGGTCAGAGAGAGTGAGAAAGTGAGGGAAAGAAAGTGGATGTGTTTTCTCTTCCTACCTGCCAGGGAGGTTGACTCCCTGTTACAAGAAAAGATAAAGTTCTCACAGACATGCTTGGAGGCCCTGCAGGGGGCAGGGGTAGGCGGGCCCTAAAAGGCACTGAGAGAACAAGTGTGTGCATTTTTTTCCCTGTCTGTGCAGCTAGTGCCGTATTGTTAGTGTTTTCAACTTTTGGAAATAAATTTTCCTGAATCCTTAGCTGTAGTCTGGTATCTGGGGTACCTCACACAGCAGTGAAAGCAAGCACAAGAGAGTGGGAAAGTGAATGCCAGCATGGTAGTGCAAGAGTGAAATATCATGCACAAGAGACTGGGATTGTGAGACAGTGAGAGAGCACAAGGGAAAGTGTGGTGGGTTGACCTTGGTTGGACATCAGGTACCCACCAAGCTGCTCTGTCATGCCCCCTCCTGAATGAGACAGGGAAGAGAAAAATATGACAAAAAGCTCGTGGGTCAAGATAAGGACAGGGAGAGATCACTCACCAATTACTATCAGAGGCAAAACACTCAACTTGAGGAAATTAATTTAATTTATTATCAATCAAATCAGAGTAGGATAAGGACAAATAAAAATAAAACACCTTCCCTCCTCCTCCCTTCTTCCCAGACTAAATTTCACTCCCAAATTCTCTACCTCCTCCCTTCAAGCATCACAGGGTGTCGTGGTTTTGCCCTGGCTCAATTTACTTTTACACCTCCTATACAATTACTATCAGTTGAGAGAAGGTTTATGCAGACAAAAAGAGACTGAATTGAAAAAAAAGTATGAGTATTTATTATTAACAAGCTAAAACTAAAGAATTATATCTACAACAATTCTACTTAAGTAAAAGGTATTATGTATTTACAGAAGATACTTCTCCCCCCACCTCCCTTTATATCAGTCCAAGGAGGAGAAGCAGTCCTTTTCTATTCTCGGAATTCCAGTTCTCTTTTTCTCTCCAGTAACTTTGCAGCACTCTCGTTGCAGCTGGAACTTTTTCTTCTTCTTTGTGTCAGCCTTTAGGGCTGGGCCTACCCCTCTCCTGGGTTAAAACCGAAGGCTGGGGGTTACCCAGGTCCTAAAGGGTCTTCTTCCATAGGCTTGCAAGGGGACACTTGCTTACTATGGATCTTCTTCCACAGGGTTACAGGGGATAATGGTTTAAGAGTTCTCCCCTGTTTCCTTATGGAGGTCCCTCCCCATGGGAGAATAGTCCTTGATAGACTTCTCGGCATGGGTCTAGTCTGGATCCCTTACTCGGATCCCAATATCCCACCTGAGCCGTCTTGCTCCAGCATGGGTTTCCCTCAGGGTCACAAATTTTCAGCACCAGCAGTATGGATCTCTCATTGAGATCCCAAGCTTACCCGAGCCAGGGTCACAAATCTTCAGCACCAACAACATGGATCTCTTACTGAGATCCCAAGCTTATCCGAGCCGTCCTTGCTCCGGCATAAGCATCATCCCTTTCAAGGGTCACAAAGTCTTCAACAGGACTCTGCCTCATCCGAGCCACTTCTGCTCCAGCGTCAGGCTTTCTCTCTCTGTTAAAGTCACAAATCTCTAGTATATTCACAAGCTCCTCTGTGAGCCGCATGGGGGGTCTCTTTACCTCAACAAACTTTTACAAGTGGTAGGGATTTTATTTTTCAGTCTTTACCCTGCTGAAGGGAGGGAGAGCAAAAGGGAGAAAAAAGCAGTTCTCCCCCCTTCGAACTTTTCTTCTCTCTCCTGCGACTGCCAGTTTTGACCTTGAAAATCCTTTATCTCTTCGTTGGAATTTCTCTGCAGCGGTTTCTGTCCAAGTAGTTCATTTTTTAAACCTTTTTTTTTTCTTCACTCTTTTACAGAAGAGAAGGGAGGCTTCAGTACTACACCTGCCCCCCGGCCCAAGCCGGGGGAGGAGGGGGCCTTGGCCCTCCTCGGGCCCACTACTCTTCTACATGGCTGCTGCTCCTAATTTCAACTGCGCAACCAACCTTCTCTTCCGTTTTCTTAAAGATGTAATTAGCAAAGGCGTCACTGAACTTTTTGATTGGTTTTTTTGTCCGGAAATCACTTGGACAAAACCATCCTCAACCCCAGGGATGGGCTGGTGGGCAAAACCACGACACAGGGGGATGGGGAATGGAGGTTGAGGTCAGTTCAACACACGTTTTCTCTGCCACTTTGTCCTCCTTTTTCTCTTCCCCTGCTCCAGCATGGTGTCTCACACAGTCCTCTACGAACTTCTCCAACACGGGTCCTCCCACAAGCTGCAGTTCTTCACAAACTGCTCCAGCATGGGTCCCTCATGGGAGTCACAGGTTGTAGTGGGTTTACCCTGGCCAGATACCAGGCACCCACTTAAGCCGCTCTATCACCCTCCCTCTGCAACTAGACGGAGGAGAGAAAAAAAAAAACAACAGCTAGGGATTCATGAGTAAAGATAAGAGCTGGGAGAGGTCACTTGCTGATTACCTTCGTGGGCAAAACAGACTCAAAGTGGGGATAATACTTAAATTTATTACTAACAGGATAAGAGCCAAAGAGTGAGAAATGAAACAATCTTAAAAACACCTTCCCCCCACCCCTCCTTCCTTCCATGTTCTCCCTCTTCCCCCCTCCCCCCTAGCAGTTCCATGTTAGTGGTGCAGGGGGACAGGGGATGGGGGGTTGCAGTCAGTTGTTGCTTCTGCCGCTGTTGACATGAGTCCACCCCTTGGGAAGCAGTTCTTCCCAAACTGCTGTCCTGTGGGTTACTCTTCCATGGGGTGCAGTCGGATCTCTGCACCCTGATGGTCCTCCATGGGCTGCAGGGGGACAGCCTGCGTCACCATGGTCTTCACCACAGGCTACAGGGGGGCCACAGCTCTGAGTCCTTCCCCTGCTTCTGTGGGGTCCATCCCGTGGGAAACAGTCCTTGATGGACCTCTCCAATGTGAGTCCACCCCTCAGGCAACAGTTCTTCCCAATCTGCTCTCCCATGGGTCACTCCTCCATGGGGTGCAGTCCTTCACGGATTAGCTGTACCGACATGGGTCCCCCAAAGGGCCACAAGTCCTACTCGGGAAAAATCTTCTTCAGTGTGGGCTTCCCTCTCCACGGGTTGCAGGTCTCCAGCAGGACCCTGCTCCATCCTGGGCCTCCCACAGGGTAACAGCTTCCTTCATGCATCCACCTGCTCCAGCATGGGCTCCTCTATGGGTTGTGGGTGGGTCTCTGCACCCCAATGGTCCTCCACGGGCTGCAGGGGCCTCAGCTCTGAGTCCTTCCCCTGCTCCTGTGGGGTCCCTCCTCCCCCTCCTTCTGCACTGACCTTGGTGTCTACATTGTTATCCCATATTCTCACTCTGCTCTTCTCTGGCTGTAATTTCTTCTGTGCAACACTCCTCTATTCTTAAATATGTTATCACAAAGGCGTTACTATGATTCCTAATTGGCTCGGCCTTGGCCAGCTGCAGGAAGTCCATCCTAGAGCCAGCTATCATTGGCTCCATAGGACAGGGGAAGCTTCTAGCAGCTTCCAACAGAAGCCACCCCTGTAGCACCCCACCGCTACCAAAACCCAGCCACAGAAACCCACAACACAGGTCCTGCCAGATAACCTGCTCCAGCATGGGCTTCCCATGGGGACACAGCCTCCTTTGAGCATATTCCCCTGCTCTGGCATGGGGTCCTCCACAGGCTGCAGGGGGATATCTGCTTCACTGTGAACCTCCGTGGGCTGCAGGGGGATAACCTGCATTACCATGGTCATCTCCAAAGGCTGCAGGGGAATCTTTGCTCTGGCACCTGGAGCACCTCCTCCCCTCTTTCTTCACCAACCTTGATGCCTGTAGGGCTGTTTCTCTCACATATTCTCACTCCTCTCTTCTGGCTGATGTTGCACAGCGGTTTTTTTCCCCTTCTTAAATATGTTATCACAGAGGTGTTATCACCACTGCTGATCAGCTCAACCTTGGCCAGTGGCAGCTCTGTCTTGGAGCCAGCAGGCGCTGACTCTATCAGACATGGCAGAAGCTTTTGGCATCTTCTCACAGAAGCCACCCCTGCAGCACCTCCACTACCAAAACCTTGCCACGCAAAACCAATACAGAAAGTGAGAAAGCAAAATAGAGAAAGAAAGTGAGATCTAGAAAGTGAGAATGCCAGGAAGGAAGAGATCAAGAACAAGAATATAACAGCAAAGGAGAGAAAATAAGCAGAAGAGTGAGGTGGGGCAGGGTGGGGTGGGGAGAAAAGAGCAACTGGGTGCAGGGAAAGAGAGCAAAAGGAAGCACAAGCACAAGCAAGGAAGTGACAGCAAGAGTGAGAAAGGGAGCAGAAGAGATTTTGAAAAGAGAAGAGGAAAAGCAAAAGAGAGACCACAAAAGCAAATGTGAGGAAAAAAACGAGAGAAAGCAAGCATGGAAAACAGGGTGAGGGTGAGAGCATGAGTGAGACTTCAAGGACATGATGCAAGGCACAAGAAAGTGAATGTGGAAAGGTGAATTCCAGTGTACTAGTGAGAAAGCAAGGCTGAGAGACCGTGCATGGGGCAGGGGCGGAAAGTGAGCAAGAAAGCGAGACCTGGAAAGGGAGTCTCAGAAAGTGTGGTGTATTAACCTTGGCTGGACACCAGTTGTCCACCAAGCTGCTCTATCACTTCCCCTCCTCAACTGGACAGTGGAGGGACAACACAAACCCAATACTGTGAGAAAGCAAGAAAGAGAGGTTGAGCAAGAATGCAAGAGCAAGAGGGGGCAGGGGAGGGGGAGGGAAGCCTAAAGAGAGAGAGAGAAGGGAGAGCAGAAAAGAGCTTAAGTAAGCACAAGACAGCATGCATGGGAGTGTTGGAGAGAGCAAAAGAGGATGCAGAAGCAAGCATGAGAAAATGAGAAAGCAAAAAAGTGAGGAAGTGAGCACAAGAAAGGAAGTAAGAATGAGTGAGATCATGTGTTATGACCCTCCACTCTCTTATGCCAGCACTGGATGGTTGCAGTGAGTAAACCTGTGGGACATGTGCTCAGGTAAAGGGACTCAGCTCAGTGGCAGAGCTCTGTAATGAGGTGAGTATGCTGAGGAGAATCAGGGAGTCTGAGAAGGAGATCAACTCCTGGAACTGCACCCTACCTTCCCTGGGACAGACCTGTCAGGCAGACAGAACACATGATACAGAGGATTCGCGTAGGGACCAAAAATTATATGCAGAAGATTTACTCGAGGAGGATAAAGAATTTTCACTCAAGGAAGTTTTTGCTGCTGTGAAAGGCCTGGTATAGTGGGTTGACCCTGGCCAGATGCCAGGTACCCACTAAAGCCACTCTCACTTTCCCTCTGCAACTGGACAGAGGAGAGAGAAAAAAACAGCCAAGGATTCATGAGCTGAGCTAACAGCTGGGAGAGGTCAGTTACTGATCACCATAATGGGCAAAACAGACTCAAAGTGGGGATAGTACTTAAATTTATTACTAACAGGATAAGAGCCAAAGAGTGAGAAATAAAACAGTCTTAAAAATACCTTACCCCCAGCCCTCCTTCCTTCCATGTTTTCCCTCCTCCCCCCCAGTTGTGCAGGGGGACAGGGTTGTTGTTGTTGTTTCTACCTCTGCTCAGGGAGAGGAGTCCTTCCCCTGCTCCCATGGGGTCCCTCCCATGGGAGATAGTCCTTGATGGATCTGTCCGGCATGAGTCCATCTCTTGGGCAACAGTTCTTCCCAAACTGCTGTAACGTGGGTCACTCCTCCATGGGGTGCAGTCCTACGAATGAGCTGTACCAGTGGGTCCCCCACAGCGGCCACAAGTCCTACCTGAGAAAATCCTGCTCCAGCGTGGGCTTCCCTCTCCATGGGCTGCAGGTCTCCAGCAGGACCCTGCTCCATCCTGGGCCTCCCATGGGGTCACAGCTTCCTTCATGCATCCACCTGCTCCAGCATGGGCTCCTCCATGGGCTACAGGTGGGTGTCTGCACCCCGATGGTCCTCCATGGACTGCAGGGGGACAGCCTGCTCCACCATGGTCTTCACCACGGGCTGCAGGGGCCTCAGCTCCAGTGCCTGGAGCACCTCCTCCCCCTCCTTCTGCACTGACCTTGGTGTCTGCATTGTTGTTCCCATGTTCTCACTCTGCTCTTCCCTGGTTGGAATTCTTTTCTGCGCAATAACCTTCTGTTCTTAAATATGTTATCACAGAGGTGTTACTATTACTATTACTCCTGATTGGCTTGGCCTTGGCCAGTGGCAGGAAACCTGTCCTGGATCCGGCTGTCATTGGCTCCATAGGGCAGGGGAAGCTTCTAACAGCTTCTAACAGAAGCCACCCCTGCAGCCGCCCCCTCCCCCCCGCTACCAAAACCTAGCCATAGAAACCCACTACACCTGGCATGGGAGAAGATTCTTTCTTCATGAATAGCACTGTATATATTTCTCTGCCTGTCTTTTGAAAAGTAAGATTCCTGTGTAGCGATAACACTTTCTCACAAACATGCTGTGGGGCCCCTGTTGGGAGACAGAAAAGCCCATAAAAGAACAAGGGGAGAACACAACCTTGAAGTTATGCACACATGAAAGGTGTTGATGTAAAAGCACTCAGGGTACAGGCTGCATGCACTCTTTCCACCCACTGTGATTTTTAGCAGTGTATTTTAGGGTTTTCAACTTTGGAATAAACTTTTTCTTTAATACCTTAGCCATGGCTTGGTACCTGGGGTTACTTGTGTGCATATGAACTCCTAAAATTCCCTATCCACCTGACAGAATGCAGTGTGATTTAAGGGATGGGGGGAATGGTGACAAGTTCCTGCCTGATTCAGCAGGTGCATCTTCTCTGTGACTACCTCACTTTTCCAGGTGCCTTTGTACAATAAATATGAGGGTCTGCAAGTGTAACTGAACAATGATGAGGATGATGGTCCATCTAGGCTGGGGGTGTCACCAAGGTTATGTTGGTCAGAACCACTTCCATTAAGTAAAAAAGATAGCTTATTGCCATAGGAGACTCTCTTCTGTGGGGAACAGAAGGCCCAATATGCCAACCTGACCCATTTCTTGTGGAAGTCTTCTGCCTCCCTGGGGCCTGGGTTAAACATGCTATGAGAAAACTTCCTATGCTGGTACAGCCCTTGGATAATTATCCATTATCGTTTTTTCACATAGGAGGCACCAAAGTTGCAATAAGAAGTCCAAGGGCAATCAAGAGAGACTTCAGGGCCTTGGGACAACTTGCTAAGGGATCGGGAGCACAAGTAGGTTTTTCCTCTATCCTTCCAGTTGTAGGGAATGATGCTGGAAGAAACAGGATGACCCAGCTGATCAATACCTGGGTCTGTGACTGGTTTCATCAACAGAATATTGGGGTTTTTTATCACAAGTTGGTCTACATAACACAAGGCCTGCTGGAGACAGATGGGGTACACATTTCTCAAAAGGGGAAAAGAATTTTTGCACAACGGTTAGCAGGGCTCATTGAAATAGATTTAAATAGATTTAAAGGGGGAAAGGGACAAAACCAGGCTCGCTAGAGATAAGGCTGGGGGCAGCATGCCAATGTTTGAGGGACAGTGTGCTAGTGAGGTCCTTCAGCCTCCTCCATGATGTGCTGAGTACACTGAAGCACAATGGAAATAATAGAATCATAGAATGGTTTTGATTAGAAGGGACCTTAAAGATCATCTAGTTCAACTCCCTCTGCCATGGGCAGGGACACCTTCCACTAGACCAGATGGAAAAGTCCCTATACTAATGCCCACAGCACATTAACTACCTTAATGAGAGTAGGGGATGGAGATCCACAGGGCAGCAAAGATGCAAGTGTTGTTGATGTATTAGAAACAATGGAAGCACCTGAGAACAATCACATTAGGAATTAGGGCTTCTTTCCAAAAACGTGGCAGGATCAATAGCTCAAGTGAAGTGCATCTACATCAATGCAAGCAGCATGGAGAACAAACAGAACAGTGGGGAGCCATTGTACATCAGTAAAACTACAATATAGTTGTAATCACAGAAACATGGTGGGATAACTCACACTACTGGAGTGCTGCAATGGGTGGATATGTTTGCCTCAGTTCCTGCAGTAGGAGGGATGAATGAGGAGAGGAGTAGGAAAGTCCATCTCATCAACAGGTGGCTAAAGGATTGGTTCCACCAGCATAATTTGGGTTTTTTTGACCATGGGGCAAATTCCATGGTACCTAGTCTCCTCAAATCAGAAGGGCTTCATCTATCTAGCAAGGGCAAAAGGACTATAGCCCGTAAGTTGGCAGGGCTGATCAGGAGGGCTTTAAACTAGGTTTGAAGGGGGAAGGGATTGAATCTAGGCTCTCCAGAGATGAGCCTAAGGGTGGGAAACTCGGATTAAGAGTGAAACCAGCAGCCCAGCTGAAGTGCATGTACACTAATGCACGCAGCATGGGCAACAAACAGGAGGAGCTGGAAGCCATCGTGCAGCAGGAAAGCTATGATGCAGTCGCCATCACGGAAACGTAGTGGGATGACTCGCATGACTGGAGTGCTGCCATGGATGGCTACAAGCTCTTCAGAAGGGACAGGCAAGGTAGGAGAGGTGGGGGGGTGGTCTCTGTATGTTAGAGAGTCTCTTGACTCTGTAAAACTTGAAGTCAGTAACAATAAGGTTGAGTGCCTGTGGATCAGAATCAGGTGGAAGGCCAACAAGGCTGATATCCTGGTGGGAGTGTGTTGCAGACCACCCAACCAGGATGATGAGGATGAGGAATTATTCTACAGGCAGCTGGCGGATGTCTCAAAATCGACAGCCCTTGTTCTTGTGGGTGACTTTAACCTGCCGGATGTCTGCTGGGAACTCCACACAGTGGAGAAGAGGCAGTCTAGGAGATTCCTAGAATGTATAGAGGATAATTTCCTACTCCAGCTGGTAAATGAGCCTACCAGAGGTGGGGCCCTGCTAGACCTTCTGTTCACAGAGAGGGGCTGGTGGGAGATGTGGTGGTTGGAGGCCATCTGGGGCACAGTGACCATGAAATAATAGAGTTCTCAATACTCAGGGATGCAAGGAGGGCCATCAATAAAACCTCTACACTGGACTTCAAGAGGGCAGATTTCAGCCTATTCAGAAGGCCGGTTCAGAGCGTATCCTGGGAAACAACCCTTGAAAACAAAGAGGTCCAGGAGGGATGGACATGCTTCAAGAAGGAAGTCCTGACCACACAGGAGCAGGCTGTTCCAGTCTGCTGAAAGGCAAGCCAGTGGGGAAGATGACCGATCTGGCTGAACAGGGAGATTTTGAAGCAAATTAGGGGAAAAAAGAGAGCCTATCGATTATGGAAAAAAGGGCTGGCTATTCATGAAGAGTTTAGGAATGTAAATAGGTCATGTAGAAAGAAAATCAGAGACGAAGGCAAAATTTGAACTCAATCTTGCCACTTCTGTTAGGGATAACAAAAAGTCTTTCTACAGATATATGAATATGACTAGTGAGCAAGCAAGGGTGAGAGACTGAAGGAAAAAGGGGAGTGAGCAAGAAAGTGAGACCTGGAAAGGGAATCTCAGAAAGGACATGATGATACAAGGCACATCCCAGGAAAAACACAACCAAGTGATAAACAGCACAGCAAATGGCTAAAGCCTAAAGCAGCCATTACAAACAAGCTCTAGAATTTTATGTACAGCAGGAGAGGGAGCACTCCAAGGAGCAGTTGAGGGGCCAAATAGACCATCTCTGAGAGCAAACAAGTAAACATCATGACCAGCAACAGCATAGTCAAGATAAAAACAGTTTAAAATGAAAGATGAAAAAAACAGCAAACCCAAACAAGTGATGCAAAGGCAGGCAGTCATCACCTTTCACCAGCAGACTGATGCCCAGCCAGTCCCTGAGCAATGTCTTCTTTGAAAAGACTCCCCTCCCCATCATGTTTTTGTTATTGCTGAGTAGTGCTTGTACAGCATCAAGGCCTTTTCTGCTTTTCAGACCAAAGAGATATTCCAGACCATATGACATCATGCTCAGTACAGAAAGTGACGGGAAGAAGGAGGAAGTTATGGCATTTGTCTTCCCAAGTAACCATAACGCATGATGGGGCCCTGCTCTCCTGGAGATGGCTGAACACCTGCCTGCCCATGGGAAACAGTGAATGAATGCCTTGTTTTGCTTTGCTTGTGTGCACAGCTTTTACTTTACTTATTAACCTCTCTTTATCTCAGTCCAAGAAGGTTTTTTTCACTTTTACTCTGATGCTTTTGAATTTTTAGGATTTTTAGTTTTTTATAGATTTTAAAGTAGCTGTGTAGTAAATATATATTTTTAATATAGCTATATAGTCTGTCACACTTTAGAATAGTAGTTAAACACTCACCAAACCCTATCCCCCATTTCATATTGAATTTTCTAAATTCTTTAAGCTTGTTTAGGCTCCCTTTCAAGACAGGCCTTCATTCTGTTAAAGAACATTTGCATCCCAGGCCTGAACAATAAGATACCATCATAGTCAAAGCAACCTTCAAGCCCGGAACCTTGGAGAAGCTCCAAAGACAGTACGTGATGTGAAGAAGAGGAAGATGAGGAAGAAAGGGATCTTAGGATCTCTGACTCAGTTTCCAGGGAGACATGCCTGGGGTCAGATCTGGAGGCGGGTGGTTCTCGGATTGGACCATAAATTGTGGAACCCCTGGACACGGGCCATGTGCACCATTCGTACTCCTTGCGCCAGAAGGCCTTCATTAAAGACTTGCTCTATATCTTATCTCTATATTAAATTTGCCTGGAGTTTTTTTTTGCTCTCGATCTTAAGGCAACAACTCTTTCAATTCTCTCCCTAATCCTGCTGGTAGAGGAGTGAGCAAGTCACTGTGTGCTGCTTAGTTGCTGGCTGGGGTTAAACCACTACAGATGGAAAGTAGGTTTCCCATGGATTTATGAGCTAATTACCTAGTGGCACTCTGTGACCTACTGTGAGACAGTGATTTGGGGACTGGTTAAAATAATACCCTTGAGGAAACAACAGCACAGATAACTAACCTGAGGCTACACAGCAACATCAGGGGTTATTTCAACCTTAAGGCTGCAGTAGCAGGCAGGTAGTCTCTGTTGCAATGCTACTCTGTGTCTAGGAAGCAAAATTCCTTCTACATTAGTGCTAGGACTTTTTTCCTCACAGATTGGGTTGCAACAGCCAGTTTCATACCTAAAAGGTGTCTTTATGGCTTCACAGTTCAGTTGATATACATGTAATGTGAAGACTAGATTATTCATTTAAGCTTGTTTACAGGAAAAAACGAACACATTCCAGTAAAATGATAAAAATAAGACAACAAATAGCACATCAGGAAATTACATTTAGTAGTTGACTTTAATACAAAAGGGAGGTTTTCTTATTTGTAATGTGAAGAAATTGTGATGACGAGGAATGCAGTGGCATACTGTTTTATTTATCTTAAATATGTTGAAGAAGAGGGAAAATCCTAGGTTGTTAAATTCAGCATGACAGTTCATTATTAGATTATTGATTGCAGATTTAAATTTAGGCCAAGATGTAAAACTTTGGCTGGCTCATGGGATTGGCTATGAGTTTTACTTTAATATATAGATATAGTTTTCTTTAATATCTCAAGATAGCATCAAGAGAATAAGCCACGGGCTTGTTCCCAAGGAATTTCTTTATTAATTTATTAATTTATTAATTTAGAGGAGCAAACAAGGGGACTTGGCCAAAGTTCAAAAGGACACCACATAATAATATAATAATAATAATGGCCAGTCTTCGCGAGCGAAGATCCGGGGAAGGTCTTTACACCTTCCAGCCTGCGCATTGGATTTTTTAGGTGAGACACAGTGTGCGCGGAACTGAGCCCACCCTTTAATCCTAAGGTTCATCTGCCAGGGCCAAGCGAGCTTGGACGGTGGCAGCGAGGTCCTTAGGATGTAGGTGGGTTGCCTTTAAGGGCTAACGTGCCCCACCTGCCTGGGAGTGGCCCTGACTGGGAATTGAACCCAGGTCTCGGCGGCGATAGCGCCGCGCCTTTACCACTAGACCACCAGGGACACCACATAAGCTAGACAAAAATGTTCCACCACAATAGAATCAGCATATACTATTAATCCATGACACTTAAATCAAGATCCAATAAATCCACAACACTTAAAGCAAAATCCAACCAATTCCACAACACTCAAATCAAAATCCAATCCCTCCAGCACCAAACCACCCCAAGCATCAAGAAAGGAGCAAAGAAAGAGAAGCAGAGGGATCAAGAAGGGAGAAGGAGAAATAGGTTGAGATAGCTACCACCAAAGTCTTGTAGAGGACCAGCTCTCACAAGTTCAAGTGGCAGGGACTGCCATGAAAGATACGATGCCACCCCACCTCCATGAGGTTCGACCCATCCCTTCCCCCTACACACACACACACACACACACTCTCACCATAAGTTGGTTCTGACCCAATAATAACTGATCTGGTGTCTAATACAAGGAGACAGAGATCTGCTTTGCTCTCTGCTTGTCCACACATCCATTTCTGACTTTGGTATATGCTTCAGACTGGAGCAACTATAGTAGACTGATGTCTTATACAGCTGCAGAGGAACAACAGGACTTTTGCCCCCATAAAAAAGATTCTCTTAAAAAACAAGAGGTTTCTGCTATTTGAATAGCAATAACAGTTCCAACTGGGTTGGCAATGGACCCACCACAGGCTAAAACTGAGCTCATCAGCAAAGTTGGTGGTGCCTGTATGAAAATATATTTAAGAAAGGGCAGAAAACACTGCACAGGCAGAGGAGAAGAGAAAAAGAGAGTGAGAAACAGCAGTGCAAACACTAAGGTCAGAGAAGGAGGAAAAAGAAAGAGAAGATGCTCCAGGCACCAGAGCAGACATTCCCCTGCAACCCGTGGAAGAGACCATGACAGATCAGCTATTTGAGAGGTCACACACTGGAGCAGGGCAAAAGTGTGAGAAGGAAGCAGTGGCAGAAAGGGACTGTTATGTTGTTGTGAGTTAACCCTGGTAGACGAATATAAGCATCACACAGTTGCTTGCTCACTCCTCCTCCACAGTGGGACAGGGGAAAAGGAAAGGAAGAATAAAACCAAGAAAACTTGGAGGTCAAGATAAAACAGACAAATAATAAGTGATTCATAAGTGGAAGAAGAGGGAAGAAAATAAAGAAGTGATACAAAAGCAATCATGTACCTGTGGGTAGATCGATACCCAACCAGTTCCTGAGAAAAAGATGGATAACCCCCTAAAGTCCATTCTCTTCCCTTTTATTGTTGAACATGACATTATATGATATAGAATATCTCTTTGGTTAGTTCAGGTCATCTGCCCAGTTGTGTTCCCTCCCAGCCTATTGTGCAACCCCTTCTCCCCCAACCTATTCACTGGGAGGACAGTGATGTTGAAGTTTAGAGATGTAAAGAGGACTGATAGTATTTGTAACAGAATTTACCATAGAAACTCCATATAGTTGAGCCAAGTGATTTAAAGGGACTAACCAAATGGAATGTACTATAGAAATTACATATAGATGAGACAAGTGATTTAAAACAACTAACCAAGTAAAATAAAGAAACAATGAGGAGGGGAACTGAGGCAGCCAGCCAAGCAATACCTAGTTACTGTATAACCAAGTGAATTGTCTTGAACAAGTTCATAAGGCGGTCATTCAGAACTATAGGGTCTTCAGACAGAGAAGCCCACCAAAGTCCCCTGAAGAAGCCCCTCCAAAACCTTATAAGGATATGTATATATGCTAATAGGTGTTGGGAAATGTAATGAATATGTAACAGGAATGCCGGGAACTGAAAATGAATAATCATGTAATGTTGACATAAAAGCTGTAGTGGAGATACCTCGGTGTGCATTTTGGCGAAATGATGACCAATGCACCCAGTGGCCAAATAAAGAATGCCTTGACTTCTAAAACTCACAAACAAATCTTAGAGATTTCTTTCAAGTGCCGCTTTTAGACAACAACAGTGTGAAAAACAGAGAAAGTTTTGATGCTGTGCAAACACTGTTCAGCAATACCTAAAATATTAGTGTGCTATTGGTACTGTTTTGGTAAGAAATCCAAAACACAGCACCACAGGAACTGCTTTGAAAAAAAATAACTCTATCCTAGCCAGACCTAGTACATATATACTGACTGTAACCCCCATCCACTCTGCGATGCTTTGGGACAGGTAGAGGAGTCATAATTAAAGGAGTGAATCTAAACCTGGAAAATGGGGGATTGGGTTTTATTGAATTTTTAGGTTTTATTTTTGTTTCTCATTACACAAACTTCTTTTGTCCTCTGCTTGCTGAGCAGGGAGGTGTGAGCGGGTGGGTATTTGGCTGTTAGCCAAGGTCAATCCATCACACACCAACTAATGAGATTTCTTTCTGACAGCACAAAAATCTAACAGAACTTTTCATTATAAAGAAATTCTTTTCTTTTTCTTTTCAGGTACCACGATCAACAGGATGTTACAAGCAACTTCCTTGGAGCAATGTGGTTGATTTCAATAACATTTCTATCCATTGGATATGGTGACATGGTACCTAATACATACTGTGGGAAAGGGGTCTGTTTACTCACTGGAATCATGGTGAGTATTTCAGAATTTATTTACCTGATATGAGATTAGGTTTGTTGAAATTAATGCCCAAACTCATGGTAGTCATAACAGAAATATTTATTTGATAACTTTTAAAGTATATAGGCTTACTTGTACCATTCCATGGTATCTCATTCCATGGTAATGGAATGTAAGGCTTTCATCCTCTGTAGGTAGAATGAAAAGCTGCATAATAAAATACAGAGAAACAATTCCACCCTGATGCCATTCTCAGCTTCAAAATCTCAATAGAATCTTTCATTAAATATTAGTATATCACATCTTCTTGACTGTCTTTCGACATGTAATTGGACCACTTCTAATAACAAACTTACAGCTCTGATGTTTGCTTCTTAATGAAGTTACTTGCAGGTGTAGAATTGTGATGGTGGCTAGTCTCCTAAAGTGTTTACCTTGTGCATAGTTTCCTCCGTTGTTTCTTATGTCTAATAATGTATGGTCCGTAGTTTTCAATTGCTTTAAGTGGATTTATGCAGTGCATTTTTCATTATAAGAGTTTTCTGTTACTATTGATTGCATTGTTAGACCATACATATTCAGTACTTCATATCTAATTTCAATTTTTTGGTGTTGTAGTATTTTATCCAAGCTAGGGAGTAGGGCAATAAATTGTAATGGAAATTTCTGCATGTTTACAATAAATTAGAAGCAAAAAAAAATCATGATCCTACCACTTTTATTTGTATCAAGCTCCCATGTAAATTTCCCTGAGGGAGAAGTTCAGGATGGACATCATATATAGTATATATGACAGTAAGATCCATTGATCATAAAAGTAATGCAGCTTTAATATCTACCTTCTATTAAAAGAGGTATATTGGGATTATGGTTGAAAACAAATGGAGGCAAGAAGTTTCTTTTTTTGAGCAGGTGTTTTAGTAAATCTGTTGTTTATAAAAGTATGTATTTTATGTTCAGAGAGTAAAACATTTTTGTAATGTTGAAAATTTTTTTTTTCCAAATGCTTCTTTTTTATTTTTTAACATCTGACAGGTTTCAGGTCATTGACCATTATTGAGACAGCATTCCAGTAAATTTTGGTAGTGCCAAATGCATGTATCTTTAAATACACAGTTTGCAATCTGGTGAAAATACAGGTGGAAAGCACAGGGATTACTCAGAAGGTTTTTCTAAAGGTTGTTGACTAAACTCATATCTGCTGTCTTCTGGGGTATTTGTCTTTGTTCTTCATTCTGAGATGGATTTTGATGCCAGATAGAATAAAAAGTGGCCATAAGTTCATTAGGAAAATAAGAGAACATGCAGCATATATTGACTGACACAGGGATGTGCAGAACCCTGTTATAATGCTTTCCTTCTTTCCAAACATTGTTCAGAAATAAGAAGCAAATGCTTCAAAATGCAGATATTAGATCATTATCCTTACTCATTATCATCTCTGACTACATCCTTAACAACAGATCTCTTGACAACAGCTAAATTCTAGGTTAACTTGCCTTGAATATTTATTCAAAACAAATTGTTCATCATTCTTGGCATTTTCAGTATGAAAAAAATTACTGTAACAGAAATCTTAGAATTTCCAAACCCTGCAGAAGTGCAATGAAAATGTTAATATTGATACTAATAATCCATGAGTTTCACACTGCTATTGGACTTATATTGATGCAAATGACAGCAGCATCTCGACTGGTCTTAAAATTTTAATGGTTGTGGGTTGGCTGTACAATTTTATTATGATGAAAACAACGTAAAAATAAAATATCAGAAACAGTCTCCAGATTACTGCAAGTTTTTTCTATGAACTCATGAATGAACCACACAGAAGGTGAAATTCTAATCTTTATTTTTCATTTTGCTTATGACAACACCATTTGAAATCAGGTGTAAAATTATTTACAGCATCTGTTTCCATTGCTTTAGTGAAAAGCTACAGTAGGGGTTAGTATATACTGATTACACACATGGCATTTCTTTTTCACAACTGAAACAAGATCCCTTTGAAAATTCGGTTTGTAAAAGTACAGATGATATTCACCTTCATGTCTTTGATTGTTTTTTATGATTAAAAATTCTGCAGCTACATTTGAAGTGCTAAGGCTCCAAAAACTTGGTTATACTTACATAGTCAGGATTGCATGAGGAGTTTGGGATAAATACCTCCAGAAACAGAAAACAATGGTAACAAAGGAGTCGGGTACTAAGTGTCTGACAGTAGTTAAAACAGTAATGAAAATCTGACCCATAATGAAATTTTAAAGGACATCAGCAATATGGCTTTGGCAAGCTGACATATTTGAGAAGAAAATGATGAAGCAATGTAAAAATTTGGATGTTGAAATTGCTACTTTTTCCTATAAAGGATCTGAAATATATGAAGTGTGAAACAGTGAACATATCAGTGAATAACCCTCCTGCCTAAACTCCAAGACCAAAATTCATAGCTCCTAAATATGATTCTTTAAAAACAGTTATACTTCTAAAACTTTTATAGCAACTAATTGTCTCAGTTTAAATGAAACACAGGTGTTTTGCTGAGGATGAGTTACAAGGAAGACCCAAACTCCTCCCTATAAGCAATTGGAAATTCGAAATTAAGAGGCTCCAACTGAGGGAAAAAAATTGTGGGAAAAGGAAAAATAACAGCCCTTTACTTAAAGATATATGTGTATTGGCAGAAACAATGAAAGAAAACAAGTAAAACAACCAAACAATACTCCTATACCCACAAATAATCCCCTTCAAAACAAACCAATAAACAAACAAAGAAAAAAATGTAAACAGTTCAGTTTGTGCCCTTTGGTGCAATTCTAACCACAGTCAACAGGGGCCCCTGTTGGATCACCAGAGATGCAGAGCTTGTAGTGTCCTGTGCCAGTTACCAGGGGGCACTGTTGGATTACTGGAAATGTAGAGCCTGCAGTTCTTTGTGCTGGTCAGCAGGGGGTGCTGTGGAATCACTGGTCATTGCCACGTGGGGTGAAACCCTCCAGGGTGTGTTGGAGAAACCAAAAAAGGGTTTCCCTCCCCACCCCCACACACACTGGGAAAGGGGAGAGAGAGGAGGGAGAGAAACAACAACAACAAAAAAGTCCTCCCCAATGGGAAGAAAACCTCACTCTGTTCAGCTGGTTGAACCATGCTGCACAGTCTTCCCTCTCCCCTTGATGTGCACAAGGACCACCGCCAAGAAAGAAACAAATGGGAACGGCGAAGGGGAAAAAACCTCCCCAAAACAGTTCCTCTCTGATTAAAATCCAAGCAGAATCCACAGCTGGCAACCAGGTTGAGAACAAAACCCCACCGGGCTTCCACTCCAACCTTGTTCCAGCTTCAGCAGTCAGCCAGAACTCCTCCCCCCCCCCATTTCCCCGGAGACAAGAGGAAAAAAAGTAAGAAGGAGCTCCTCACCCCCGTTTCCCAGGAGAGGAGATTCTGAGGCCATTAAGTAGAAGGCAGCTTCTTTTTTGCTCCTTAACTGCCCACTTAACAACCCTGCACTCTTTGGGCAGGAGGAAGGGAAAAATTCCTTCTTAGTTTCTAAGAACCAGCAAAACCATGACACTAATTCATGTTTATTGTGGGAAAGATGTGATTTCAAGAGGAAAAATTTAATTCTCTAGCATATAAAGTAGCAAGTAGATTACTGTGATTAATACCTAATACCACTGAGTTTTTGCTTTTGGATAAGGCCCCTGTTAAAAAGTATAGAAGGGACAATAAATAGAAATACTTACATAATAATTACTTCTAATAAATAGAAATACATATTTAAGTTCAGGGAAACATCTATAAATGACTGGTTACAAAAGTGGTTACATAGATCATTAAAAAGTTAATAATGGCTTTGCAGAACTGGTGGCCCAAGGAGGACTCTCTTTTGTGTCTTGACCCCATAGAAGGGAGAAAGCCCATGTACATCCTGGCTCTCTTTCCACTTTTACCTCAGGAATTGGTTTCTGTAGGATGGAAATTGAACTGCTCAAGCTAAACCCTACATTGTTCTTCTACCAGGGAAGTAGACTTTTTTGCAGTCTGCTTATGGCATCAAGTTGTACTGGCTATTAAAATTGAAGCTATTGCCATCTTTAGACACTGGTTCAAGGGACATTTTAAATTTTTGTGGAAAATGTAAAAATCTTTGTATATTATTCTGATGATACTAAAAGAAAATTAGCAGTTGAGAATCATTAAGAGTAATCTAGAAAAGAAGTCTAAGTAATGTATTAGAAAAGTTAAAATAAGAAAAAATAAAACTGTGAATAATTTGTATTTGTGCTGAAAGATGAGCCAGTGGGGAATAAAGCTGGCCTGGTTGAGCGAGGAGTTTTCACTGGAACTCAGGGGAAAAAAAGAGGATGTACCACGTTTGGAAAAAGGGGAAAGCAACTCACGAAGTGTTTAAAGATGTTGTTAGGTCATGCAGAAGGAAAATTAGAGAGGCAAAAGCTCAGTTAGAACTTAATGTGGCCACTTCTGTAAAGGATAATAAAAAGTGTTTTTATAAATACACTACTAACAAAAGGAGAGTCAAGGAAAACCTCCATTCTTTATTGGACACCCGGGGGGGAATATAGTCATCAAATATGAGGAAAAGGCTGAGGTACTTAACACCTCCTTTGCCTCAGTTTTCAACAGTAAGACAGGTTATCCTTAAGATAACTGGCTCCCTGAGCTGATAGACAGAGACGGGGAGCACAATGGACTCCCTGCAATCCAGGAGCAGGTAGTTACTGACCTGCTGTGCTGCTTAGATGCCCACAAGTTTATGGGACCGGATGGGATTCATCCTAGGGTGATGAGGGAGATGGCGGAAGAGCTCACCAAGCATCTCTCCATCATTTATCATCAGTCCTGGCAAACCAGGGAGGTCCCAGATGACTGGAGGTTGGTCAATGTAATGCCCATCCACAAGAAGGGCCAGATGGAGGATCTGGTGAACTACAGACCTGTCAGCCTGACCTTGGTGCCCAGCAAGGTTATGGAGCAGATCATCTTGAGTGCAATCACATGGCACATACAGGACAACCAAGGGCTCAGGCCCAGCCAGCATGGGTTTAGGAAAGGCAGGTCCTGCTTGACCAACCTGATCTTGTTTTATGACCAGGTGACCTGCCTAGTGGATGAGAGAAAGGCTGTGGATGTGGCTACCTGGACTTCAGTAAAGCCTTCAGTATTGTCTCCCATGGTACTCTCATGGAGAACCTGGCAGCTCATGTCTTGGACAGGTGCACTCTTGGGTGGGTTAAGAACTGGTTGGGCCCAGAGAGTGGTGAATGGTGACACAGCCAGTTGGTGACCGGTCTCTAGTGGTATCCCCCATGGGTCAGTGTTGGACCCAGTCCTGTTTAATATCTTTATTGATGATCTGGATGAGGAGATCGAGTGTACCCTTAGTAAATTCACGGATGGCACCAAGTTGGGTGGGAGTGTAGATCTGCTGGAGGGGTCTGAACAGGCTGGATCAATGGGCCGAGACAAACGGTATGAGGTTCAACAAGACCAAGTGCCAGGCCACTACACTACACAGGTGGCCAACAAGGCCAATGGCATCCTGGTTTGTATCAGAAATAGTGTGGCCAGCGGAACTAGGGAAGTGATTCTTCCCATGTACTTTGCACTGGTGAGGGTGCACCTCCAGTTCTGTGTCAAGTTCTGGGCTCCTCAATTCACAAAAGACATTGAGGTGCTGGAGCGAGTCCAGAGAAGGGCAATGAAGCTGGTGAAGGGTCTGGAGTTCATGTCCTCTGAGGAGCAGCTGAGGGAGCTGGGGTTGTTTAGCCTGGAGAAGAGGAAGCTCAGGGGTGACCTTATTGCCCTCTAAAACTGCCTGAAAGGAGGTTATAGCCAGGTGGGAGTCGGCCTCTTCTCCCAGGCAACTAGCAACAGGACAACTGTGCTTAAGCTGTGCCAGTAGAGGTTCAGGTTGGACATCAGGAGGAATTTCTTCACAGAAAGGGTGATTAGACATTGGAATGTCCTTCCCAGGGAGGTGGTGGAGTCACTGTCTCTGGAGGTGTTCAAGAAACAACTGGACGTGACACTTAGGGCTATGGTATAGTTGACCTGGTGGTGTTCAGTCATAGGTTGGACTTGATGATCTCAGAGACCTTTTCCAGCCTAATTGATTCTGTGATTCTATGATTCTGTGGATTCTTGAAAAAATAAGGTAAATATTTTTAAAAATGTGTTCCTTCATACTGAACAATTTATTTTGGATCTTGCAAAGCACTTAAATATGTGAATCTTTAATGAAAATATTAAAACCATGCAGTACAGAGTTGGTGGCATTGGTAAATACAGAGACTATTTACTGGCAAGAGAAGATGTATTGGGTACCTCTCTAAAGCACCTATCGGTGTTTTTCTGATGAGACTTCACTAGGAAGCAGTCTATTCAGACTATGCAATCAATGCAGACTATCAGACTATGAACTAGGTAGATGAAAAATTGGATAGTAAATGTGCCTTCTTCCTTGTCTGTACATTAATTAGGCCCGCAGAAAGTGATTGATGAATCATACAATGAGTGTCATCTTCTGTATCAGAACATGATATAGAATAGATGAGGAGACACATCATTTTCACCAGGTTGTGCAACTTGTCTGAGTTTTGGCTACCCAGTTGTCATAGTTCTGATTTTTAGCAAAGAATTTTTTTTCTTTCCCTTCCCTCTACCGTGTGTGTGTGTGTGTGCTCTGTATATTGCCCATTAGGTGAACAATAGAATTAGCCTGGCCCAGTAATAGCCGAGAGATTTGTTCCCTTGACAACGAAGGGGGGGAGTTGGCTGGTGTGTGACTGGAAGGGGGTGGAGGCTGGGGGGGAAGAGGGTCTCTCTCTCTCTGCCGGGGTGAGGCTGCTGCGGGCTGCAGACACTGCCGGGTTCCTTTGTCTTTTTCCTGTCGGAGGGGAGTTCTGGCTGCTGCTCTTGGCTCACCTCTGGCTGGCTGCAAGCTCTACTTACAACAGACCCTAATCAGCTGAAGTTTGTGAGTTTTCTTCCATTGGGAGAACTTTCTGTTTTATTGTTGTTGTTTTCCTTCCCCTTCTTCCCCCCCACCCCTGGCGGCAGCCAAGGATCTCACAGCGCTGCCTGGTGACGGGCACTGGACATTACAAGTTCTACTCCTTCAGTGATCCAACAGCGCCACCTGGTGACTACAATAGGATACTACAAGTTTTTTTTTTTACACCTTCAGTGACCCAACAGCGCCACCTGGTGAATGGTACAGGACATTACAAATTGTGCATCTCCAGTGACCCGACGGCGTCCCCTGCTGACTGTGGTTGGAACTGCACCAAAGGGTGCAAGAAATTGAACTATTTTCCTTTTGCCAGTTTATCGGTTTTGTTCTTGAAGGGGATTATTGGTGGGTATAGGAGTATTACTTAGTTATTTTACTTGGGTTTTTTTCCGTGTTCCTGTTAATACACACATACCTTTTAATAAAGGGCTGTTATTTTCCCTTTTCCATAATTTGTTTTCCTTCAATTGGAGCCTCTTAATTTTGGATTTATAATTGCTTGGAAAGAGAAGTTTGGGTCTTTTCCTCCTAATCCATCCTCAGCAAAAGACCCTTGTCTCATTTAAACTGGGACATCAGTGAATATGCAATGGTTATCAATGCATACCCACCACATCTCTCAATTCCTGGTCAGCAGACTGAGCTCAGCTACAGGTCTAGCACTTTATTTCTGCTGTTATTAACTTCAGTGATACTACTTATACATGGATAGTATTTTCAGTTGCTTAACAATTTTATAGAGTCAGGGTCTTGGAGTGTTTTGCCAATTTTTCCTTGCTTTATGAGGAGTATATAATAAATCATAGAATAGAGTCATAGAATCAACCATGTTGGAAAAGACCTCCAAGATCATCAAGTCCAACCCTTGATCCAACACTGCTCTGGTTACTAGACCATGGTACTAACTGCTACATCCAGTCTCATCTTAAAAAACCCCAGGGACGGTGAATCCAACACCTCCCGGGCAGCACATTCCAATGCCTGATTACCCTCTCTGTAAAAACTTTTTTCCTAATATT
This sequence comes from Myiozetetes cayanensis, assembly GCF_022539395.1. NCBI lineage: Eukaryota > Metazoa > Chordata > Aves > Passeriformes > Tyrannidae > Myiozetetes > Myiozetetes cayanensis. The sequence continues at coordinate 25,039 of NW_026087383.1, forward strand.
CAACCTAAACCTCCCCTGGCAGAGTTTAAGACCATACCCTCTTGTCCTACTGCTGGTTGCCTGGAAGAAGAGACTAATCCCCACCTGGCTACAACCTCCTTTCAGGTAGTTGTAGAGAGTGATGAGGTCACCCCTGAGCCTCCTCTTCTCCAGGCTAAACAACCCCATCTCTCTCAGCCTCTCCTCATAGGACTTGTGCTCAAGTCCCTTCACCAACCTGGTTGCTCTTCTCTGGACCTGCTCCAGCACCTCAAAATCCTTCCTGAAGATAACAGAAGGGAAGTAGAAATTGGTAGAAGGAGAGACAATCACGAGAAGCTATGGGATGATGCATTGACTGTGGGATGGGAAGAACTGGAATGAATGAATGAAGTATTAAAAATATATGAAGAATATGGGGGATATTTAATAGGTCCTGCTCTAGTATGAGAAGGGGGAGTTTATTTGTCTATATTAAAAGTCATTACATTTGGAAAAATAAGATAAAATTGATGACTTACAATTAACTTTTATCGCAGGATGCACAGAGTAGTTGGTTATAGCTTGAATGAAGATTGCTTTCCATTAAATAGATATCCTGTAGCATTTTCATGTTGGCCTCACTGTTTGCTGAAATTGCAGCTTAAATGCTTCTCATTGAAATGAATTCCAAAGAGATCATTAAGCCTATCAAAGAAGCAAAGAAATTATGAGTATATTCTTAAAGTTGCATCATAGAGGTAGGTGAGGAGATGAGGTGTTTCTTTTGGAAAATGTTTAAGTAGCATCTTTTAACTATCAGATCTGAACCTCACCAATGTAGGTGAATAATTCTTATTAGAGTAGTCACAATACAGTCAGCGTGTAAAATCTAGCCTTCAGAATACCAGCTTTTAAATTAAAATACTGAATTAAAAATTACTCAGATACATTTTTAAAACTTCTCCTTTGGCAATTTTTAAAGTCCATGCGGAAGTCTGCATTTGGTTTAAAAGAATTGCAGGTCCTTTCCTACACATGCCAATAAAAGCCACCAGAATGAAGTGTTTATGCTATACAACAAGGGCAACTCTTCATAGTTCTGTATAGAACATAGTTCTATAGAATCAAATAAAACATTCACTCAGAAGCTCTTCATTTCATCCCAATAGAATAGGGAAGATTTTTAAGTGTCAGAGGACAGGAATCTCTTTCCAATTTAGATCTAATAGAAATTACGGTGGCATTTCAAGTTCAAAGACAGTCAATTACTGACTGAAATAAACAGTAGTTCTCCCGAGATATCTTTTTTCAACATAAATATGACTCGACTTGACTAACTTATAGAAAACATTTTGTTTTGTTTTGAAAAAAATGTAACTTGGTTTGGTTTCATATGCAATTACTTTGAATTTTAATGCAACAATTTTTTATATAGTTTTACATGTATTTTCATGAAGCTTTTTGTTTACACTGCCTGGGTTACATGATTTTCCATGCAGTTGTGGGACAAGAACATCCTTGGTAGTGATGCCGAAAAACCTTGGAATGTGCTCAGAGACTTTTTTTATCTTTAAGCAGCAAGGTATTTATTCAACATTGGGAGCAAGCCAGCTTGCGCTGGACAAACTTGCTCAAAAGCACCAATGCAAAAACAGGGTAATTTATACAGTCTAAATTTATTATTACAACATAGATATTCATATGATTACAACATCTAATCATGTATATTGATAATAGGTGGAGTCTGGGCAGAACTTAGGGCGGTGCTTTCCAGATTCTTCTCTTGGTAGTGGTCATTCCGGCCTTCAACCTCAAATCGGGGGTCTATTTATCTTCTTCTTCACTTTGACCTCTCTACCTCCCCACTGTTGGCGTCCCAGTTACTGAAGCTTGCAAAAACCCTTGACTCCAGGCCTATTTCTCCTATTCAAATGTCTACCTTGTCTTAATTTATGGCCTCTAGGTTGATTGTATAGCGTTTCTAGTATTCTTTTTAAGTTTAGGTCCAGTAAACAGAACAGAATGAGTTTAGAAGGTTTCCTTAGCAGCACAGGCAGAGCAGGTGTTGGGGTATTTTTCTCAACAGAGCAAGATACCTCAGTTACCTCTTTTAGGCCTTGCTCTCATTTCCGTAGCCATCATCCCGAAACGTTAAACTAATGTTTTTCATTTGCATTATAGGCTATTCTGTCTGCTGGTTAAAGGCCATCAAATTTCACCTCCTTTCTCAGAAAAAAACCCACCTTTTTGCGTACCAGGTGAAAAACTTTCAATGTGCCTGTCATGATCTCCAGGGGGACTTTCAGTTGTTTCGATCACTGAAGGTTTTCCAGAAGTCTTACTATCAGCATGCATTCAGTTCTTGGGCTTGTCTGAGTTAGCACTACCATTATACTTCCATTCTAGAAGACAGTGTCTTTATTTTATAAACCATTACTTTCTATGCTTTCTCAGGAGCCTTTCCCAGTACTCATCTTGCATTATTTAAAAAAAAAGTTTCCTTCACACTTATCTCCTGCACCAGAACCCCTTAATGTGTCCAGGAGTATCTAATCACTTTCATTATTTGTATATGAGATTTAATAATCTCCATATGATTTTTTTTTTTTTGCAACACTGCTAAAAACCTTACAGACTGAAGTAAGAGAATCTGTTAATCTGCTGTATTAGAGATAAGAAGCTGTTTAAATGTTGAAACCAAATTCTAGCTGTGGTACAAGCAGACAAACATGCCTGAACACAGTAGTAGTCAGAAAAGTATTGAATATATGAAAGTATAAATAATGTACAAATATTTTAACTCGCATTTTTGACTGAAATTGTATAATTCTCCTATTATTAATTATACTCTGTTTTAGTGATGCAACAGTATAGGTCGCTCCCAGTAAACAATAATGACAATTTGGAAAATGCATTTTTATGTGTGGTGGGTTAACCTTGGCTGGATGGCAGGTACTGTCTCAGTTTAAATGAGACACAGGTGTTTTGTTGAGGATGAGTTACAAGGAAGACCCAAACTCCTCCCTATAAGCAATTGGAAATTCGAAATTAAGAGGCTCCAATTAAGGGGGGGAAAAAGTGTGGAAAAAGGAAAAATAACAGCCCTTTATTTAAAGATATATGTGTATTGGCAGAAACAATGAAAGAAAACAAGTAAAACAACCAAACAATACTCCTATACCCACAAATAATCCCCTTCAAAACAAACCAATAAACAAGTAAAGAAAAAAAATGTAAACAGTTCAGTTTGTGCCCTTTGGTGCAATTCTAACCACAGTCAACAGGGGGCGCTGTTGTATCACCAGAGATACAGAGTTTGTAGTGTCCTGTGCCAGTCATCAGGGGGCACTGTGGAATCACTGGTCATTGCCACATGGGGAGACACCCTCCTGGGTGTATTGGAGAAACCAAAAATGGGGTTCCCTCCCCCCCCACACTGGGAAAGGGGAGAGAGAGGAGGGAGAGAAACAACAAAAAGAAGTCCTCCCCGATGGGAACTCAGTCTGTCCTGCTGGCTGAATTGTGCGGTATACTTTTTCCCTCTCCCTTTGATGTGCACAAGAACTGCTGCCAAGAAAGAAACAAATGGGAACGGGGAAGGGGAAAACCTCCCAAACAGTTCCTCTCTGATGAAAATCCAAGTAGAATACACAGCTGACAGCCAGGCTGAGAACAAAACCGAGTTCCTACTCCGACCTTGTTCCAGCTTCAGTAGCTACGTGAACTCCTCTCACCCCTTTCCCAGGAAACGAGAGGAAAAAAAAAGTAAAAAGGAACTCCTCACCCTTCCCCATAAACAATATTCTGAGGGCCATTAACTAGGAATGTGGCCTTACCAGCAGCTTCTTCTGTGTTACTTAACTGCACATTTAACACCCCCTCCACGCAGTGGGCAGGGGGGAGGGAAAAATTCCTGCTTAGTTTCTAAGAACCAGTAAAACCATGACACAAGTGCAGGAAAACTGTGGCCTGCACTCTGTTGCCAGAGGGGTTGAGAACAATGCATTACAGGTATCAATTGTAGCATCACTTGGCTGCCTTAGACTCCAGTTCATATTGAAGTACCAACATGTCCGGTATGGAAGCACTCAGAGTCAGTGTGACTTCATTCAGGCCATGATAGTCTACTGTCAGCCTCCATTCTCCACTGGACTTTCACACTGTCCCTATGGGGCTGTTAAAAGGGTGAGTGGGTGCTGTTGATCACTCCTTGGCTCTCCAGTTGGCCAATGAGCTTATGGATGGGAATTATGGAGTCTTGGTTGGTGCAATATTACCACCAGTGCACTGTTCTGGTGGCAACTGGCACTTGTTGGTCCTCAACTTGCAGCAATTTCACAATGAAAAGATCTTCTGAGAGGCCAGGCAGGATAGATAATTGTTTGATCTTCATTGTATTCATGGTAGCTACACCAAAAGCTCATGAATACTCCTTTGGATCTTTGAAGTATCCCCTCCTGAGGTCGTCAATGCCAAGGATACAAGGGGCCTATGGACCAGTCACAATGGGATGCTTTTCCCACTTGTCCACTGTTAACTTTACTTCAGCCTGTATTATAGACAACTCCTGGCTTCCCCCTTGTCACTCCAGAGATCCAGACGGGTTCTGCACTCTTATGTCTTAAAAGCATCAGTGTGCACTGTGCACCAATATCTACTAAAGTTCTATATATCCGTGGATCTGATGTGCCAGCCCATTGAATCCACACAATCCAGTAGACCTGATCATCCCTTTACTCCTCCTGGTCGAAGGCAGGGACCCTCAATTCCTGTTCCTGGTCAGAGTATTTGCCGTCTGACCTTTGTGATGTCAGACCACAAGTCTCCTCACCAGGATCAAAGGAAGTGATTTCAGTCCTCTTATGTCTTGGAGATCACTGATGGACTTGTGTCTCTGCAGCAACTACAGTGACAGCCTTCCTGGATGACCCCTTCTTAACAGCTCTTTTCCCTCTCAGTTCACGTACATGGACTTCCAGCTTGAAGGTGAGTTCACCATCCCACTTCCTCATGTCTTCCCCTTGGTCATGCAGAAAGAACCAGAGTTCACCACATGGCCTGTGCTTGGGGTTTCCTTTCCCTCTGACTGGGGAAGGAGGGGACGGATCTCTTGGGCTGCCCCTGAGAGCCGAGGTGCTGGCCTGTGGGGATGTGGAAGTACCCAGAGTTTCTTCTATGTTTCAAAGCCAGGAGGACATCACTTCTTCAATTGGAGTATCCATTTGCGGGTAATACATTGCTATCAGGCTGTTGGAATATGATGTAAGGGTGCTTTGAACCACCTTCCTCCACATAACCATTGTGCAAGGGACGTCTTTTGGATCCGTAGGGACGTTATCACTTCTTAGATTACTAAAAATGATATCTGACACTGTGGGGAAGGGAGGGGAGGGTGAGGGGGAGGGGGAGGAGAGGGGAAAAGAGGGGAGGGGAGGAGGGAGGGGAGGGAGGGGGAGGAGAGAGAGGAGGGGAGGGGAGGGGAGGGGAGGAGAGGAGAGGGGAGGGGAGGAGATGAGAGGAGAGAGGGAGGGGAGAGGGGAGGGGACAGGGACAGGACAAAAGAGGAGAGAGGGGGAGGACGGGAGGGGAGGGAAGAGAGGAGAGAACTCCTCACCCCTCCCCACAGACTTCGATGGCCATCAGTCTGGAGTCCCTGGCCAGTTCTTTTCTGTTAGTCAGTTACCCAAGGCAAGACCAACCTGCCCATTCAACATCCCTCCCACACAGTGGGGCAGGGGGGAAGGAAAAAATTCCCTGCTCAGTTCCTTTTTTTTCATTAGAACAAGCAAACCTGTGACAGCAATATTCCAGGCCACATTCCAGGAAGCAGGGCTTTTAGCATGCGTGACAGTTTCTCAGCAGGCAACCATTGTAAACAACTACCCCTTTGGTTAGTTTGGGTCAGCTGGACTACTTGGGTCCCCTCCCAGGATCTTGCCCTTGATTGGGGAAGGAATGTTACAGTATTGATGCTGTGCTCAGCAGTAGCCAAAATACTGGTGTGTTCTCAACACCTTTCTAGCTACCAATGCAAAGCACAGCACTGTGAGGTCTACTATGGGGAAATGAACTCCATCTCAACCAGACCCAGTACAATGCCTCATTACCTAAGGCTCTTAACATAGTCTTCAGCAGCCCATTATACCTCTCAATCTTCCCAGAGGCTTGTGGGTGATAAAGGATGTGATATATCCACTCAGTGCCATGTTTCTTTGCCCAAGAGTTGATGAGGTTATTTCGAAAGTGAGTCCCATTGTCTGATTCAATTCTCTCTGGGGTACCACGTTGCCAAAGAATGTGCCCCTCAAGGCCTAAGATGGTGTTCCGAGCAGTGGCCTGGTTTGCAGGGTATGTTTCCAGCCAGCCAGTCGTTGCCTCCACCATGGTGAGTATGTAGCTCTTGCCTTGGCGTGTTCATGGCAGTGGTCCAATGTAGTCAATTTGTCAGGCCTCACAATATTGGAAATCCAGCCACCGCCCTCTGCTGAAAGGGGATTTTACTCACATGGGCCTGCTTGACTGCAGCACACATTTCACATTTGTGAATAACCTGTGTGATGGCCTCCATGGCCAGTTCCACCCCTTGATCACGAGCCCATCTGTATGTCACATCTCCTCTTAGATGTCCTGATGTTTCATGGGCCCATCGGGCTATAAATTCCGCTCCCAGTCTAAGTCTACCTGAGCTCTTCCCATCTCGGCAGCCTTATCCACCTGCTCATTGTTCTGATGTTCTTCAGTGGTGCAACTTTTGGGCATGTGAGCATCTACATGACGCACCTTCAGCACCTTCTACCCATGCAGCGATGTCCTGCCACAATGCAGCAGTCCAGATGGGTTTACCCCTGAATTGCCAATTGGTCTTCTTCAATTGCTTGACCCACCCCCACAGGGCTTTAGCCACCACTCAGGAGTCAGTATAGAGATACAGTACAGGCCACTTTTCTCATTCAGCAATCTTTAGGGCCACTTGGATGGCTTTCACTTCTGCAAATTGACTTGACTCGCCCTCTTCTTCAGCAACCTCAACGACTCGTTGTGTGGGACTCCACACAGCAGCTTTCCACCTCCAATGGTTTCCTACCACATGGCAGGATCCATCAGTAAATAGAGCATAGCCTCTTTCATTTTCTGGTAACTCGTTATATGGTGGTGCTTCTTGGGCACAAGTCACCTTCTCAGGCAATGTTCCAAAATCTCTGCCTTCTGGCCAGTCCATAATCTCTTCCAGGATTCCTGGGTTTCCCCATTTGGGACCGTTGTGTAATCAACGCTACCCACTTACTCCATGTAGCACCAGTTGTGTGATGTATTGAGGGGGTGTTCCCTTTGAACATCCAGTGCACCACGGGCAATCGCGGTGCCAAGAGGAGACATACTTCTGTCCCAAAGACTTCTGAGGAGGCTCGGACCCCCTCATAGGCTGCTAATATCTCCTTTTCAATTGGAGTGTAGTGGGCTTCTGATTTTCAATAACCCTGGCTCCAAAACCCTAACTGTCGACTTCGGCTTTCTCCTGATGTTCTTTGCCAGAGGCTCCAGGTGAGACCATGCTCCCCAGCTGCAGTGTAGAGGATAGTTTGCACGGTTGGTCCTGTCCAAACAGGCCCAAGAGCTACTGCATGAGCTGTTTCCTGTTTGATCTGCTCAAAGGCCTGTTGTTGCTCAAGGCCCCACTCACAATGGTTCTTCTTCTGGGTCACTCGATAGAGGGGGCTCACAAGCTGACTAAAACCTGGAATGTGCATCCTCCAGAATCCCACAAGGCCTAGGAAAGCTTGTGTTTCTTTCTTGCTAGCTGGTGGAGACATAGTTGCTATTTTGTTAACCACATCCGAAGGCACGTGACAGCATCCATCCTGCCATTTTACTCCCTGCAATGGTTTGGACCTGGCTCCCAGGTAAATGCCCAAGCCTACAGTTGCAGTCTCCCCCCCCTTCCCCCATGAACACAAGGGAAGAGAGGGAGAAGGAAAAAAAAATCAAAAGCACCGAAATGACAAAAACAAAGCAGTGTGTATATATATATTATTTACATCTATATACAATTACAAAGAGATTATATACATATAAACAGATTATATACATATAAACAAAGAGTCCCAACTCCCCAAAACTAAATCAGAGAATTAAAACCAATATACGCAGATATACACAGTTAATACAGAACTTGCAAACAAAAGAACAAAATACTTTCCTTAAAAAAAACGAAAGCCACTTCACCAGACCCCTCGACACAGACCGGGAAAAACAGCAGGCCTCACTCCCAGATAAGCGAGAGCCGGCCGCAGAATCCTGCTATCTTCAAGTCCGACGGAAGAGAAGAGAGAGACACCCTCCTCTATCCTTCTTATTTATACTCTTGCTTACGTAAAAAACAGGATGGAATACCTGGGATATGAGACTTCCTTAGTTACGACTTGGTATCCAGGAAGAGGCAAACGTGGGGCCTAAAATCCAAACCACTACACTCCCAAGAATTGGATCTCCCATGCAGGTCCCTTTACCTTACTTTGGTTTATGGCAAAAAAGATTTATTCTCTACTTCCCATCAGCAAGCAATGTCCAGCCACTTCCTGGGAATCAGGGCTTCAGCACACGTAGTAGTTGCTCCGGAAGACAAACACTGTAAATAACAAATGCCCCCACCTTTGTCCTCCTTTCCTTAGCTTTTATATCTGAGCTGACGTCATATGGTCTGGAATATCCCTTTGGTTAGATTGGGTCAGCTGGCGCCTACTTGTGTCCCCTCCCAGGATCTTGCCCACCCCCAACCTAATGATGGGGGAATGTTGAGATACACTATCATTTCATGTTCGCTATGCCAAAGACGGCCTCCAACCATCACATCACCCACAAGTCCTTCTCTAATTGTAAATGACAGGTCCAGCAGGGCACTTTCCCTAGTTGGCTCACTCACCAACTGGGTCAGGAACTTCTCTTCCACACACTCCAGGAACCTCCTAGACTGTTTCCTCTCAGCCATAATGTATTTCCAGCAGACATCTGGCAAGTTGAAGTACCCCAGGAGAACAAGGGCTAGTGATGATCGATGATCGTGAGACTTCTCCCAGTTGCTTATTGAATATTTTGTCTGCCTCTTCATCCTGGTTGGGTGATCTATAACTGACTTTCACCAGGATATCTGCCTTGTTGGCCTTTCCCCTGATTCTTATCTATAAACGCTCGACCCTTTCATCACCATCGTCAAGCTCTGGACAGTCAAAACACTCCCTAACACTCCCTTCATTGATGAGATCCCCCCTGAGACTTCTCTTCCCTAGCCTAAACAGTCCCCACTCTCTCAGCCTTTCCTCATAGCAGACATGCTTCAGTCCTCTAATCATCTTAGTGGCCCTGTTTTGCACTGGGAGGTTTTGGTCTGTCATGATTCCAGTAAGAAAGGCACTTAGACTCTGTAAGGTTTCATTTAAAATGTTATTTAACTAATTCTATAAGGAGAGAATAGCAACCCTTTAGATGCTGGGAACCCTGAGCAGTGTAGCATTGAACAGGACTCCAACCCACATGCGGCACGCCATGCAGACCCCATCCATAGCCGAGATTATCCCCTTTTGGTCTTTCAAGCCATTATAGGATTTTCTTATAAGGAAACAACTCTATAATTTCCACTGTCAAAGAGGAAGGATGTTCACATAAGAACTTGAGGTGCTTGTAGATAAAGGCAAAGCTGCACAAGTGGCATAATCAGCAGTACCAACTGGGAGCTGCCTGCAGGATCCTCTGTTACAATGAGCTGGCTGAGTTTATCCTGCTATCCTGTGGCCAAGGGATTTGTGCAGCACAACATAGGCCTGAAGGCCACACTGTATGTGCACCATAGTGCAGTATGGCACACAGCATAGCGCAACTTAAGTATTCCTTGACCTGATCCTTTTCCACCAAGGGTAATTCTTCCTTGCTCCAGACTTTCCTTCTGATTTCTGGGACCTGGAATTCCTGAAGACTGGTCTTGCTTGTAAAGACTGAGGCAAAGGCGGCATTCAGTACCTCAGCCTTTTCCATGTCCTGTGTCACCAAGGTCCCTGTCCCGTTCAGCAATGGGCCCACACTTTCCCTAGTCTTCCTTTTGTCACCTATGTATCTATAGAAGCCCTTGTTGTCCTCATCATCCTTTGCCAGATTCAATTCCAGGTAGGCTTTGGTTTTCCTCACTATATCGCTGCATGCCTGGAAAACATCTCTGTATTACTCCCAGGTTTCCTGTCCCTGCTTCTACCTTCTGTATACTTAATTTTTTTATGTGTGAGTTCTGCCAGGAGCTCCTTGTTCATCCATGCAGGCCTCCTGGCATTTTTCAAATACTGAATCATAGAATAGCCCAGGTTGGAAGCGACTTCAAACGATCATCTTCTGGTCCAACAGATCATGGGAAAGGGAGCCTAGATGAAATTATCTAGTATCCTGTCCAATCACCCCAGCATGCTGATTTCCCAGAAGGAATCTGTTGGGGTTTTCTTTATCGTAATGGTGCCTTGCAGGCGCTTCCTTGCTTACATGCGACTGTTGGAGGTGGCCCCGTTTAAAGCCTAATTTTTTTATGTTCCATTCCCTTTCAGCCACATTACTCCAGGCATTTTGCTCCTCGGCCCTGTCTATCACTCCCTTACAGGATTGCTGGTTACTCCCTCACCTGTCTTCCTAGTTTACAGCTCTCCTTACCAGGTCAGCCATCCTACTGGAAAAGATATCTTTTCCCCACTTGGTGAAGTGGAGCCCATATCTCCCAAGCACACCTTCATCCTCAAACAGGGTCCCATGGTCATAGAAAACAAAAGCAGCCAATTGTTGGCATGCTGTATCAGTGCCCTCCTCCTTACACCCTTTCCTCTCACCAGTAGGATTGAGGAGAATACCACCTGGCACTCCATGCCCCTGGCTATCACTCCTAAAGCTCAGTTGTCACTTTTGATACTCACCTGGTTGCCTCGGTACTGTCATTGGTGCCCACACGGAAGAAAAGCAGGGGATAATAGAGGGTTGGACAAGCTCCAGCATTCTCTCCATAACATCCTAGATGCAGGACCCCAACGAGCAAGAAACTTCTCTAGACAATAGGTCAGGTTGGCAGATCAGTGCCTCTGTCTCCTACAGCAGGGAGTCACTCATTATTATCACTCAGCACTTCCTGGTGGTCGTTCATGGTTAGGGGTCAGTTGGTCATGATATGAAACCGGTTCAAAAACAACAGCAATAGTAACAACAACAGCAAGAGCAATAACTTGCAAGGAAACTAAAAATATAACAAAGAGAGGGAAAAATAACCCCCAAGGAAGGCAAGTGATACAAACCAAAGCAATTGCTCACCACCGGCAGACTGATTCCCAGCCAGTCCCTGAGCAGCAGCCCCCCAGCCAACCTCTCCCCTAGTTTTATTGCTGAGCATGATGTCATATGGGCTGGAATATCCCTTTGGTCAGTTGGGGTCAGCTGTCCCAGCTGTGTCCCCTCCTAACATCTTGTGCATCCCCAGCCTCCTTGCTGGTGGGGCACTGTGAGAAATAGAAAAGGCCTCGACCCTGTGTAAGCACCGCTCAGCAATAGCTAAAACAATCCCTGTGTTATCAACACCGTTTCAGGCACAAATCCAAAGCATAGCCCCACACTAGATACTATGAAGAAAATTAACTCTACCCCAGCCAAAACCTGCACAATTATTTATATTAAACCAGCACAAAAATTTACTTTAAAACAGGATAAAAGGTACTGTGAATTATGAAATCCAGTAATGTAAAGTAAGACTTTTAAAAAAATTTATTCTCAAAAGAGACTTTCTTGCAGTTGAAATAATATGGTAATTTTCCTTAGCCTAAGTTATTTTGGTAGAAAAAGAGCTTCTGCAGTATGTAGTTGTGATATAAGAAAAAAAACTGGGTGTATGAGCAAGAATTAATTGAATTCACATTACTGATTTTCACGTGAATAGGGATACTCAAAAAAAGTGAGTATGGTGCTGCCATTTTAAAGTAACAGCATTTGGATCCCAGGATTTGGGATAATTCACACTTTATTAGTATTTTTAAGGATACCGAGATCAACAGAGGAACCATATAAAAGTGCAGAGCACTGTAACATAAAATATTAATTTAGAATATGTACTTGTATTGGGTCTGGCTGGGATGGAATTAACTTTCCCCATAGTAGCCCTCACAGTGCTGTGCTTTGTATTTGTTGCTATACAGGTGTTGATAACACACCAGTGTTTTGGCTACTGCTGAGCAGTGCTTCTACAGCATGGAGACTGTGTTTCCAGCTACCACCATCACCCTCCCCCCAAAGGCCAGTAGGCTGGGGGTGGGCAAGAGGTTGGGAGGGGACATAGCCAGAACAGCTGACCCAATCTGACCAAAGAGATATTCCATGCCATATGACATCCGCTCAACAACAAAAGCAAAGAGAAAGGAGGAGGGGAGGGAGGCATTCGTTATTAAGGCGTTTGTCTTCTGGAGCAAGCGCTACAGGTATTGAGGCCCTACTTTCCAGGAAGCAGCTGGACATTGCCTGCTGATGGGAAGTAGAGAATAAATCATTCTCTCCACAACAACCTGGATCCAGGCCCTCAACAAGCAAGAAAATTCTCTAGACAACAGGTCAGGTCAGCAGATCAGTGCCTCTGTCTCCTATAGCAGGGGGTTGCCCATTACTATCACTTACCACTTCCTCCTGGTGGTCTTGCATGGTTCAGGGTCAGCTGGTCCAGATGCTTTGCTTGAAAGCACATCTAGCTCCTCCTCAGCTCTGAGGACAGTGAACCTATTTTGTAGTTGTAAGCCCTAAGGTGGAGCAGGAACCTTCTACCAGAAGTCACCAGCTTCCATTCTTTGCCTTTCCCAGAGGTTGGGCTTACCATTCTGCTAGGGATAAACTGCTTGTGTCTCCGATGCACCTGGGAACTGGGCCTCTTGAAGCTGTTGTGTCTCTGAGAAGATACTGTCTATCTCTCATCCTCTCTGATGCTGTGCAGCCTGCTGACCTCCTCCTGTAACTTCTTCAGGAAAGAGTTCTATTAGTGAGATAATATTTATATATATATATATATGCACATATGTACAACGTGGAATTGTGGTGGGTTGACCTTGGGCGGCTGCCAGACCCTCCACTCAGTTGCTCCTCAAACAAGGAGGAACGTAACTTATTTTCCTTCAAGGTACTGTAAAAAATAAACATGAAGATAGTAATTTACTTCAATCTTTTGTTGAAATGCTATGTAGCAGGAAGAATGCCAAAACTGAAACCAGTACACCGTTGAAAGCTCAACAAAACAATATTTATTACAAAGAAGTGGCCAACAAAACGAGAAGCTGAGAGACAGGAAAGAGAAGGGAAATAAGCCCCCAAGATAACCCCCTCACTCAGGCGTTATTTATGACGTTGTCTTACCGACCCCAGAATGCTTAAAATTACCCATAGCAGAAGCTGCATCCCTGGAGTGTTGGCAGGCGACCCTGCCAAGGCAGCGTTGTCCTCCATGTGAAGCATGAGTTCTGCTCCCAGCAAGAGCTATCTGCTTTTTATACAATTAACCTATGACATCTACCTGGGCAGGCGTGGCCAGCACTGCCCAGCTAGAGGCCTTCGGTCCCTCCCCCCATTATGTAAGTGGTGCCCCTTCTGCGTGTGCGTGTGTACATTGGAATTTTCCCGTGCCTGCGTGCTACAACTTGGGGGGTCTTTTCTAAATGAGTCTGGGGGCTTACTTCATCCTCCTCCTCTTCACTTTCTCCTTCAAATGCCCTTGGAGGGCCGTCAGCCGATAGTCAGTCACCAATTAATTTCAGTTTATAGAAGATGCTTCCTTCAAGGACGAAGTTCTTGTTTATCAGTGCTTGTTTTCACATAACTTGGCAGGAAAAGAACAGACTCTCACAGGTGGCTGAGCCAAACACAGACCAAAAGTAGCAGCATCTAATTAAGCACGAATACATGCTATAACAGCCCATTTTTAAATCCTGAGATTTTGTCATATCCCACAAAGCCAAGAGGGGTAGTCTGAATCTAGAATGCCTTGCAGTTGCTGTAAAGTGTCCTGGTGATTAAGGAAGATAGCAGATATGTATAATAACCCATAGAGGTGGTTTCCGTAGCCTATCAGTGCCTATTGTGAGAAATACCTCTTCCTTTTAAATTTACAACGATGGCAAAAAAATCCACAGAACAAAGAAAATAATAACAATGATAATACGAGTAGGAAAACTTAATTACAACACGTGTTGGGTGCTCAGGTCCCAAAATTTCCAAGAGCACACCCCCGATTCAAAATCCCCGCTTTTTAAACATTCCTAAGGTCCAACCCTGTTTACGACACGGGGGGGTGGGGGGTGTTTCTCCTCCTCGGATTGGCTCACCTGTGCCCCTCGACATGGTCGCCTCCATTTGCCCGCATGGCCATACACGTGGCATGAAGTTGGGTCAACCATATTTCTAGTCAATATGCAATTGCCCTATTCCCGTACGCTTAGTCCCTGGCATACATTTCAAGACTGAACTGTATGCTTTACAACTTCCGTGGAATGCCTATAGGTTAGTAATAAGAAAAACAAAAATAACCCTTTGTTAGTACTCTTTGTTCATTTTATCTGCTTATAATAAAACCGATCTTTTATTTCTCACACTATGTACTACTGCTGCACAAAATGTCTTTCATGTGAGACATAAAGCTACTGTCTTTAACAGCTTTTGGTCATTACAACTGCTGTGACACTTTAAGTTCTCTCTGGAACCCATTGTCCCCAGTTGCTGCCACCTGGATATATGAGCCCCAGAGGCCGCAGTCCTACTCCACTTGTTGGTACAGATCATCTTGGGCACATAGACATGCACATACACACAGACCTGGCTGAAGCTCCCCTGATTCCCTGGTAGTCAACCCCCCTCATGGTATTGCCCTTAGACACCCCCGCTCCCCCCCCCAGCACACAAACCAACCTCCACCTCCCAACATCTGTCTGGAACTCCCCAGTCCTTCTAATATCCATCCCTCCCATGGTCATACTTTTAGACACACTCCCCTCCCGCCTGACTCTCAGGCCACTTGTCTTAGTTTAGCAAGATTACAATTTAGAAATTAAGAGACTTCAGGTGGAAGTGTGGAAAAGGAAGAGAAGCAGCTTTTTATTAACAAAACCTGAATAAACAACAAATGGTGCAATCAAAAACTTTCAGAAGAAACAAAACTAAGTCCCAATTTCCCGGGGGGGTGGGGGTGAGGGTGTAGAAAACCCGCGGCAACCCGGGGAGGGGGTGGGGGAAAGGCAGAACTGTCCCAGCAATTCAAAAGCTGCTCGCAGCCACGTGTGCTCGCAGCCAGCAATGAAAAAAAAAAAAAAAAAGTCCTTTTCCCACAGGCAGTCTGAAAGCAGAATACCTCGCTCTGAGATGGGTCGGTCTCTCTCTCTCAGTCGTCCTCCGCGAGGTGTCCCGTGGGGAAAAAAAAACCTTCCCCTCAGGAAAAGAGAAAGAGGTGGCCAAAAACCAGGCTCCTGCTCTGTCCGGTCCCAGACCAAACACCAACCCCCCCCCCCCGAACAAAAGACTCCCAGTCCTCCCTGCGGCCACCGTGCTTCCCCACGAGACCTGCCCCTCTCCCCGCTTCTGCACTGCCCCGCACTTGCGGCTCCGCTCCACCCCCTCCCCGGCTCCCCCCATCCCGGAAGAAACAGATGGGGGGCTGGGGGGTGAAACAGGGACGGGACCCTAGGGAAGAAAAAGAAAATTCCCACATCTCTTTTCAAACCTGTGACACCACTTCACCTTACTCACAGGCTAGTCTGGCTTGATCTTTGCTAATACTCATACACTCACAAACCACAGTTGTTACAGTTATTTGCACCACAGACACATGGACCTCTGGCTTCTGGTCCCACTCCAGTGGGATTTTTTTTCTCTGATTTCTCCAGTTGCTGGCTGACTTGCGGAAACAAACCCCCAAAGTCGCAAAGAGTATTGAAGCATGTATGTTTATTCACGGCACCGGGTGCATGGGGGATAACTCCGCCAATCACGCACACCCATTGCCTCGGTTCAGCTCCTTTTATGCAGTATAATGTTACATATGCATTAGTAGTATTACATATACATTAGTTGTGTTACATATGCATTAGCTGTGTCGGCAAATTGCAGAAAAGCGGGAGGGGAAATCATTAACATACACCACTCCTATAACTCCGCCTTGGAACGCCCCCTTGGGGGTTTCTTTCGGGGGTCTTTGGGGGTCTTTTGGATGAAGTAAGAAGTCTTCCTCAGCTTGAACTTTTCACCTTTGCTAAGTACTGCTGAGTTGGCACTGTCCAATTAACTCAAAACTGGTATGTTCTCCAGGAGCTTCTCTTTATCAACTTTCAAGGTCTCTTTCTCATGAGCTTCAAAGCCCCTTATCTAAACTCTAAGGTTTTCTGTTCCTGCTAAAGTCTTCATTATAAAATTAAGTATATCCTCTCTGTGAGTTATCATAAGCAAGCAAGGCCCTATCCTAATTCTATTTGCTAATACTCACACACTCACTTAAAAACCACAGTTGTTACAGTTATTTGCACCACAGACACATGGACCTCTGGCTTCTGGTCCCACTCCAGTGGGATTTTTTTTCACTCACTCTGATTTCTCCAGTTGCTGGCAACACACACACACACACACACACGAAGAGGCCCTCCGAGGCATGGTCTGACCCCATTTTCTGGCATTCAGACCCCCATACACATGCATGCACACCAAACAGAGTCTCTCACCCAGGAAAAGGCGTTAGAAAGAAAGAAAGAAATTTGATAAGATAGGACAAACTGCATTGATCAGATGCCAGGCATAGCCAGACAAGTGTACTGACCAGCAAACAATTTGCACACAACCAACCCCTTTTTATCTCCTTACCCCTCCATTTTCCCACACTTCTTCCTTCCCAAATCGCCTAGATTCCTCCCTTTCCTGGCCTTTGGTTCCTTCCCTAAACATCCCATAATGAGTCCTGCGCAATCCCAAAATACTCCTCCCCTGCCTCCTATGACGTGTGCCATACCCCAAGGCAGCAACACCCCTCAGTCCAAAACATGATCCAACATTGATTCATCCTGATGGGTTTCACACCCGGACATTGTGGCTGAGGCTCTCCTCAGACAACTCTGTAAGACATCTGGACAGGGAGTTCCTTCTTCTGAGTCCTTAATATGGGTTCCTACCCGCCTTTGCAGGACCCAGCAGGCAGGTGACCACCTGGCAAAAAGCCACACCCTCTGCTTCTCCTGAGCTTCTAGCACCCAGTATAAGTTCAACCAATGCAGCCACACAGACAGAGCTCCTGTCAAAGCATGTGACCACACAAGCTTCAGATTGTGGGGTGTGTACAAGGATACTCCTGGAGATAGAGGGTGATAGCAAACACCTGTGGGAGGTGTGACCAAGTAGATGAACTGCTCTGCCTGGTGGCCCAGCTTCAGGAGGAGGTGGGTAGGCTGGGGAGTCTGAGGAGGTTGACCAACGGAGCTGTGCTCTGCCGTCTCTGGGACACAGAAGTTAACTCAGCATGGCCACTACAGAGGTAAGTCCAGGATCTGTTCTGTACCAGAAGGAAGGAAGCATTACAAGGGACAGGGAGGGGTGGAAGCAGGTTACTGCATGGAGCTGTAAGAGGAACCCCTCTTTATCCTCTCCGCTACCTTAACAAAATAGATATGAGGACCTGGGTATGGTAGATGAAGTTCATGATGAGATAGAAGAGGAGTAACCTATGCAAGCACTCTCACCAAGGTCAGATCAACCAACTCCTCACAAGAAGACTTGCATTAGGACCAGTGCTGAGAAAAAACGACAGAGACTTATGGTCATCAGTGACTCCCTCCTGAGTAGAACAGAAGCACTGATTTGCAGAATGAATTACCTTTTCAGGGTCATTTTCTGCCCTTGATGCCGAAAAACCTCAGAATGTAAACTGCTCAGAGACGTTTTTTTCTTTAAGCAGTAAGGTATTTATTTAGACAACGTTGGGAGCAAGCCAGCTTGCGCTGGACAAACTTGCTCGAAGGCATCGATGCAAAACAGGGTAATTTATACAGTCTAACTCCATGATTACAACATCTTAACATGCATATTCATATGATTATAACATCTAATCATGCATATTGATAATAGGCGGAGTCTGGGTGGAGTCCAGGTGGAGCTTAGGGCGGTGCCTTCCAGATTCTTCTATTGGTAGTGGTCGTTCTGGCCTTCAGCACTGAGTCTGGGATCGTATTCTCATCTTCCTCGATTTGACCTCCTTGCCTTTTCATTGTTCTTGCCCCACTCACTGATGCTTGGAAAAAGCCTTGGCTCCAGGCCTATTTCTCCTATTCAAATGTCTACCTTAGCTTAATGTATGGCCTCTAGGTTGATTGTATAGCATTTCTAGTATTCTTCTTAGATTTGAGTCCAGTAAGCAGAACAGAACAAATTTTTCTTAGCAGTACAAGCAGAGCAGGTATTGGGGGTCTTTTCTCAACAGAGCAAGACATCTCAGTTAACTCTTTTAGGCCTTGCTCTCGTTTCACCCTCCAGGGGCCTTAGTCAGGGATGTCACCGGACAAGTGAAGAACTTAGTATAGCCTTTGGACTATTACTCGCTCCGTCTCTTTCATGTGGATACTAATGATGTTGCAACAAAAAGTCCAAGGTCGATCAAAAGAGATTTCAGGGCCCTGGGAAGAATGCTAAAAGATTCAGGGGCACAGGTAGTGTTTTCCTCGATCCTTCTTGTAATGGGGAGAGACTTTGGAAGAAACAGACAGACCCAAGATACCAACACCTGTGACTTTCCGTTTGTGGACAGTGAAATTGTAAGGGAACAGTTGTATCAGATGAATGTTCATAAATCCATGGGCCCCGATGGAATGGATCCTGGAGTACTGAAGGAGTTAGCAGAAGTTATGACAGGACCCCTCTTGATCATCTACCTAAGATCTTGGGAGTCTGGGGAGGTCCCTGCTGACTGGAAGCTAGCCAAAGTTATTCCAATTTACAAGAAGGGTGTAAGGGAAGACCCAGGAAACTACAGATCTGTTATTTTAACCTCAGTACCTGAAAAAATTATGGAGAAGATCATACTGGGTTCTTTTGAAAGGCATTTAAAGGACAATGCCTTCATCAGGCACAGTCAATGTGGGTTCACAAAGGGAAAGTCTTGTTTAACCAGTTTGATATCCTTTTGTGATAAGGTCACCTGCCTAGTGGATGAAGGGAAGGCCATGGATGTAGTTTTTCTCAACTATTCACCAGTGGTATTCCTCAGTGCTCAGTTCTAGGGCCAGTTCTATCAATTATCTGGATGCAGGATTTGAATGCACCATTACCAATTTTACTGATTATACCAAACTGGGAGTTGCTGTTGACCCTCTTGAGGGATGAGAGGCCTTACAGAGAGATCTAGATAGACTGGAGGATTGGGTAGTCATCCATAACATGAAATTTAACAAGACCAGATGCTGGATTCTGCACCTGGGATGAAGTAACACTGGGCACAAGTATAAATTGGGAGAGGAGTGTCTACAGAGAAGCCCTGCAGAAAGGGATCATAGAATATGCTCAGTTGGAAGGGACCCATCAGGATCATCTAGTCCAACTCCTGGCCCTGTGCAGGACACCCCAAGAACCCCACCATGTGCCTGAGAGCATTGTCCAAATGCTTCTTGAACTCAGACAGGCTTGGTACTGTGACCATTTCCCTGGTGAGCCTGTTACAGTGCCCAACTATCCTCTGGGTGAAAAACCTTTTCCTGATATGCAACCTAAACCTCTCCTGATTCAGCTTCATGCTGTTTCCTTGAGCTCTGTCACTGGTCACAAGAGTGAAGAGATCAGTGCCTGCCCCTCCTCTTCCCCTCATGAAGATGTTGAAGACTACAATGAGGTCTCCCCTGAGTCTCCTCTTCTCCAGGCTGAACAGACCAAGTGACCTCAGCTGCTCCTCATAAGGCTTCCCCTCCAGACCCTTCACCATCCTCATGGCCCTCATTTGGATGCTCTCTAATGGGTTAATGTATTTTTTATATTATGGTGCTCAAAACTGCACATAAGTACTCAAGGTGAGGCCACACCAGCACAGAGTAGAGCAGGACAATCACCTCCCTCGACTGGCTGGTGATACTTTGCCTGATGCACCCCAGTACACGGTTGACCCTCCTGGCTGCCAGGGCACACTGCTGATTCATATTCAACGTGCTGTTGACCAGGACCCCCAGGTCCCTTTCTGTGGTGCTGCTCTCCAGCCTCTCATTCCCCAGGTGCAGAATCCGGCATTTGCCCTTGTTAAACTTGATACAGTTGGATCTGGGGGTGCTGGCTGACAGGAGGCTCACTAGGAGTCAGCAGTGTGCCCTGGTAGCCAAGAGGGCAAACCACATCCTGGGGTGCATTAAACACAGCATAACCAGCCAGTCAAAAGAGGTGATTATCCTGCTGTACTCAGCGTTGGTGCAGCCTCACCTTGAGAACTATGTGCAGTTCTGGGCCCCACAGTTTTAGGAGGATGTGAAGATCCTTGGATGCATCCAAAGGAGGGCACCAAAGCTGGTGAAAGGGCTGGAAGGCATATCTTGTGAGGAGTGACGAAGGACACTGGGTTTGGCTAGTTTGTAGAGAAGGGGGATGAGGGGTGACTTCTACAGCTTCCTGAGGAGAGCAAATGGAGAGGAAGTTGCTGATCTCTTCTCCCTGGTATCCAGTGACAGGATGCATGGGAATAGTTCAAAGCTGCATCAGGAGAGGTTTGGATTGACATTAGGAAACATTTCATTAATGAGAGAGTGGTCAAACACTGGAACAGGCTTCTTAGAGAAGTTGCTGCCCCAAGTGATTCAATTCTGCCCCTGTGTTCATCTGGGCTTGTGGAGATGGGCCAGTTATGGACTGCTGACTCCTTTTATGGGCCTGAGAGTAGCCATGGCAGGGTGTTATTCAGATCCCCCACCTGCCATTGTCTGTCTATGCTCGTTTGTGGGTGTGAAGATTAGAATTTTATTACATAACCTAACACACTACTTGCCTGTTGTAAATGTTGCTTTTTAAAAAAACAAAACAATAACAAGACACAGTTCTGAGCTGAGAGCATTTCATGTTTCACATTAGACTGCAATATATAACAGTTATTTTACATGAACTTCATTTGAATCTTCATTAGAAGTATTTATATACTTTTCCCAAGGGTTTCTCACACAAATATCTTCAGGTACCTCAAAACCCAGATTATTTGAAGTGCAACATCAATGCAAACTTTCAGTATTTGTTCCTCTTTTGTAGTAGAGAAACACCTTACAACTTCAGTTACTGAAAATACATTTCACTCTGCTTCTGGCAACTGATAAGGACTTTTCAGATATTATTATATATAGATTAGTTTTCTTTCAACAATTATGCTATCATCTTGATACAGGACAGAGAAAATGCATTATATATACTTGTCTGATATTTCTGTGCTTTGCACTTCAGATAGTCATTCAATTAATTTTTCATTCCTTTAAAATGGATTATAAATTTCAGTCAGTTTATCTACTGAATTATGACCAGTTATTTTAAATTTAGATTATGTCTAATCTGGTCTCAGTCTACAAGAGGGAGAAATCTGGTCATTAAGTTTCAGTAATTTCCCTGCATTAATTGCCAAAGAAACAAATAGAAAGTTACAGACTTTATGAATTAACATACTTAAGATTTCATTTGTACTAAGCATTGACATTTTCAAGTTTACATGATAGACTTTCTGACACCAAACACCACCTGTAGAGGACAGATAGATAGGGGAAGGTAGAAGTAGAAGAGCATACACTTGAGTTTTTACTCCTTGCTCTACATTTCAAAAACAATCCACCCAACTACTCTTATTATAACAGGTTCAAGCACAGTATAAGGAGAAAACAAGCAAATTGTTTTCTTTTTAAAAGTATGAAGATGCTTGAAAATCAGAGGAAATGGAGAAAAGTGAAGGGCACATCCCTGTGCTTTGAAACCTTTGGTTTCCTTGTGACTTACACAACTAATTCTGTTCACAAATCTTATGATAGTGCATTTCTAAGCATCCAAACTTCTAAAAAGGTCTGGTGTTTTGTCAAATTCAATAAGAGCTTGACATTTAAAATGCAACTTAAAATATCAATGTTACATTTCTGCTCAACAAATTTAGCACCAGTAGGGAGTCTGTCATGCACCTGCAGGTAAAATTATTTCACAAGATTAGGTCTTGTTAGAATACTCATATCTTCTTTTTTTTTGAAATGCAAAAGCATTTAAGAATCCTTGTAGAGTTGCACTGCATGTTACAATATTTATGTCTCTAAACCTTTTCTGCATCCTTCTACTTTCAGACTCAAAACATCATGTATGACATGATTTCTGACTTAAATGAAAGAAGTGAAGATTTTGAGAAGAGAATTGTTACTCTGGAGACTAAATTGGAGACTTTAATTGGTAGCATTCAAGCTCTCCCTGGACTGATTAGCCAGACAATCAGCCAACAACAGAAGGATCTCCTTGAGACTCAAATACAAAATTATAAACATGCTGCCTACAGTGCTGAGCGATCATGGTCTTTGTCAAGAAGGAGGAGATTCTCCTCCACAATACCATCAACTTCATCAGAGAGTAGCTAGAAGAGAATAAGTTAATCACTTTTTGCCATCATATGGTCAATATTTTAGCTTTTATTGTAAAGCCCTATGGTTCTAGTCAGTGTTATCTGGGTTCTGATGTTGGAATCCTGGAAACCTGGACACAATATTTAAGGCCAAAATGAGTGAAAACTGTTCCCCCCCCCCCCAGATGCAAAGTGAATGCACTTATTATTGCTATATTAGATTGTTTCTCCTGTAATTTCACTAACTTTATTCCTACAGTATGTAATAATAACAATATAAAGGGTAATTTCTGCACATATTTACTTGCTTACTTGGACTTTACCAGTTAAAAAAAGCTCACAATCAAAAGAATTAATTCTAAAGCTTTAAGCAATAAAATTCAAGTCTAATTATCCTAAAGTATGAAAACTCATTCTCTAAACTTTGTACTGGAGGGGGGAAAATAAAAATAAAAAAATTAAAAAAATTAATGTTCATCTAAAAGTGTTCTTTGTATGTATAGTCATTTTAAAAGGCCACTGACAGCTTCAGTTTCTAAAGTGATTAATTAAAATTATAATTTACCCTAGAAATCAGAAAGACAGTAATGCAGAAAGAGAAGAATCATGCTAGGCAAGACAAAAAAGTTGCTCTCTCAATCATTCAAAATTCCACAAACTGAATTTCATAATCTGAAACTCAGCAGACACTTTAGGCCTATTTATTATGAAGGCTTTGACTTTTTGGTATTGTCATAGTTCTGATTTTAGCAAGGAATTTTTCTTTCCCTTCCCCCTGCTGTGTGTGTGCGCGCGTGTGTGCTCTGTATAGGGGCCATCAGGTGAACAAAGGAGTCGGCCTATCCCACTAATGGCTGAGATTAGTCTCCTTGACAATGAAGGGAGAGGAGTTGTGGGGGGCTGGTGTGTGGCTGGAAGGAGATGGTGTGTGTGCGGGTGAGGGAAGGACCTGCTGCAAGCTGCAGAGCTGCCTGGTTTCTTCTTTCTTCCTGTCAGAGGGGAG
Organism: Myiozetetes cayanensis; assembly: GCF_022539395.1. Taxonomy (NCBI): domain Eukaryota; kingdom Metazoa; phylum Chordata; class Aves; order Passeriformes; family Tyrannidae; genus Myiozetetes; species Myiozetetes cayanensis. The sequence continues at coordinate 48,612 of NW_026087383.1, forward strand.
TTTGCTGCTGTTCTCTTCTCAGCTGTTGCTGACTGCAGGCCCTGCTTAGAACTAATCCTAACCAGCTGAAGTTCGTGAGTTTTCTTCCATTGGGAGAACTTTCTGTTTTATTGCTGTTTTTTCCCTTCCCCCCTTGCCTCCCCCCCCTTTTTTTTTCCAGTGTGGGAAGGGGAATCGAGTTTTTTTGTTCTTTCTCCGATATACCCTGGGGAGTGTTGTTTTCTTCCCTTTCCTTCAACCTACCTGGTGGCAACCAAAGATCTCTCAGCGCCGCCTGGTGACGGGCACTGGACATTACAAGTTCTGCTCCTCCAGTGATCCAACAGCGCCACCTGGTGACTACAATAGGACACTACAAGTTCTGCATCTCCAGTGACCCAACAGCGCCACCTGGTGAATGGTACAGGACATTACAAATTTTGCATCTCCAGTGACCCGATGGCACCCCCTGCTGACTGTGGTTGGAAGTGCACCAAAGGGTGCAAGAAATTGAACTATTTAATTTTCCTTTTGCCAGTTTATCTGTTTGTTCTTGAAGGGGATTATTGGTGGGTATAGGAGTATTGCTTAGTTATTTTACTTGTTTTTTTTTTTCGTGTTCCTGTTAATACACACATACCTTTTAATAAAGGGCTGTTATTTTCCCTTTTCCATAATTTGTTTTCCTTCAATCAAAACCTCTTAATTTTGAATTTATAATTGCTTAGAAAGAGAAGTTTGGGTCTTTTCCTCCTAATCCATCCTCAACAAAAGACCCTTGTCTCATTTAAACTGGGACAGGTATAAAGTATATAACTGATGAACACAAGTTAGCTGATGAACATAAGTTATATCCATAGGCATTGCTTGATTATAAAAAGCTCGAGTTTCTCCAACGCTTTTTTTTGTCCTGGGAAAGATAATGACTTCACAGCTTTTTTTCCTCCTAGATGAGCAGCATGGCTGCATGCCTTGGGAGTGTTTTATTTATAGATGGTGATATTTTGTGACTGGAAATAATAAACCCTATGCACATTATTTACAGTTCTGCTTTTGTTTCTGTGAAGTTCATCTCTTTTGAGTTACCAAAGGAAGAGATGGTTATAGAGGTACTGTTGTGCTAGTTCAGACCTCAGCTAGATGATATTTTTGAAAAATCATGAGGCCATCTCATTTATACTATTGGCAGGATTAGATGTATTGATTAATAATATTGGCTGTTAATAGTTAAATATAAAAATTTTCTTTTTGAAGATTTTCATTTTTCCATTCTCCTATTTTTCATGTATAATTTCAAATATTTTCCTGTTACTGAATGTGAAACGCCCTTTCTGTATCTTAGATGCATTGCATTTTGTCATACCAGCATGAACTATCTCTTTTCTTGCTTACAAAACCATTTTTTTTATATTTGTAAGTTGGAATTTTAAAAAAAAATTCCTCCTCTAGATTGTATAATTTTTTTAAGAACTGTAATTCCATATTGAAAATTCTTGTCAATCTGTGACAACTCTAACTACAAGTACTGAGCTAGTTAATCCTGCTGTGAAAGAGCAACTGTCATCTTTCACCTCTCAGTTCTCTGTTACACAGTAACGCAGTAATACACAGTAGGACTCAGGAGCCTAAACATAATAAATTATTTCTAGAGCTTTATGCAAGCAGGAGTGTTAGATGTAATGGAATTATTCACAACAACAGGATTTTATAATAGCCTGCCAAATTCTTTTGTATTCCTTTTATTTTTAAAGCAAACAACAAATGATGACAACATTGAATACTCTGGTTCAGTTTCTTAATTTACTTTAAATGTCACTACAAATATTTTATCTGTATAATTCTGGTAATTCTTTCCTTCTAATACCTGTTTTTAAAAAGTGCTTCTACATGTGAATCCAGTCCAAGAAAAGATGGATATAAACTTACAGTGAGGAAAACTCAAAGTGCTATAGGTTTAATTTTCTTACTCCTTTCCATCTTTCCTTTTTGGAATCTTGCATCACAAAATCCTTTGCTGAATTTTTACATCCAAAACATAAGCTTCTTCACAGTGGTCAGTATATTATGTCACCAAAAGGAGAAAATAATATTATGGCAGATGTCCAAAACTGCTTCTGTAACAGAATATAGACTTTACTTGGAATGACTGTTTACAAATAACAAGGAATCTCTCACAAGGCACACATGGAATATTTACTGTACTACAAATTGAAAGGCTTCATGCATACTCCAATTTAGTCTCACTGCATTCCAGATACTGATTCCTTTTATCAGTTACTTTGGAGACTTGTTGCTAATTCCTGCAGTTTTAATGACTCTTAGCAAAGGTATCTTGCCTGTAAAGACTTAAACATATCACAAACAGGCACATCCACCATACTTAAACCTAAGTACATTATTTAAATAGTATTTTAAAGCTATATTTAAGTCTTTGCAGGATCATAACAATACACTCACAGCATAATATGCTTGCAAAATGCTCTGCAGATTTTTATTCTGCAAATCAGTATCTAAATCTGAAGGTCTTCCCAGATATACCTGGGCAACTCAGCTTTTTTTTACCTCCCACAGCTCCATGAAGTTGGCAATGATGCAGGAGGAGCTTCATTAACTAAAAGGTAAATATCCAGCTTAGGAGCTCTGAACACCTTCTGGAATCCCATACATTTCCTCATGAAGTATTTAAATCTTTTGACTATGTAGACTGGGTGCTCTGAATCACTGTCATCATTAGAGGTCTAAGATGTGGGATAAGCATATTGTTTTATTTCAATTCAGTTTTTAAGACTCTTTCCATGTCATATCATATATGGACATTCAAAAGGAAGCATTAGATATTAAAAAAATATTTAAGCATAAAAGAACAAATGGTTTTAATATGAATGCCTAATATATAGAATAAAACCTATTACCCATATCAGTTTTACAAACGCAAATTGCCTGCAAGCTCTTTTCCCCTCATGAAATTGTTAAAAATTCTCAATAAGTTTTATCTTCACAAATAATATTTTCTAATTAGTAAGTTTGTCCTCTCCATTTATCAAAATTGTTGTTACTCATAATGTTTTGGTTTGGTTTTTTTTAAGGACAGAATAAAAAAAAAAAAATCAAGAACTTCCTTTGACCTTTCTACTCCACTCTTCTCAAAATAATTATTTGGCAGGCCAGTGTTGGGGGTGAAATCAATAAGCCAGCTCAAGTGCATCTACACCAATGCAGCAGTGTGGGTAACAAACAGGAGGAGCTGGAAGCCATTGTGCAACAGGAAAGCTATGATGTAGTTGCCATCACAGAAATGTGGTGGGATGACTTGTTGTAGTAAGTAGAGGATGGCCAAGAATTAAAAACTAGACACCTTTCTGATGATGGCCTACATTCAACTTTTTATTGCTTCATCCAGTATATTACATCTTGTTCTCACACATCTGCACTCACACTCTGACTGCAGAATCTTACATACCAAAACTATTCTTAGCTCTGTTATCTATAATTTATTACCAGCCTTCACATATGATTGGATGTTCACTTCTTATTTACATTCTTTCCTTGATGGTCAGGCTCCGCGGCTTTGCCACTTACCCTAACAATGACTCGCGTGAATGGAGTGCTGCAATGGATGGTTATAAGCTCTTCAGAAGGGACAGGTGAGGAAGGAGAGGTGGTGGGGTGGTTCTGTACATTAGGCAGTGTTTTGACTGTATAGGGCTCAAGGATAGTGATGATAAGGTCGAATGCTTATGGGTAAAAATTGTCAGGAAGGCCAACAAGGCAGATATCCTGGTGGTAGTCTGTTATAGACCACCCAACCAGCATGAAGAGGCAGATGAAATATTCTATAAGCATCTGGCTGACGTTTCACAATCACCAACCCTTGTTCTCATGAAGGACTTCAACTTGCCAGATGTATGCTGGAAACTGAACACAGCAGAGAGAAGGCAGTCTAGGAGGTTCCTGAAGTGTGTGGAAGAGAACTTCCTGACACAGCTGGTAAGTGAGCCAACCAGAGGTGATGCTCCACTGGACCTACTGTTTATGAACAGAGAAGGGCTAGTGGGAGATGTGGTGTTCACAGGCCATCTTGGACACAGTGACCATGAAATAATAGAGTTTTTTATTCTCGGTAAAGTAAGAAAGGGGGTCAACAAAACTGCTATCTTGGACTTCCGGAGGCTGGACTTTGGCTTATTCAGCACACTAGTTGACAGAGTCCCTTGGGAAACAGACCTTAAAAATAAAGGGGTCCAGGAAGGCTGGACATTCTTCAAGAAGGAGATCGTAAAGGCGCTGGATTGAGCTGTCCCCATGTGCCAAAAAATGAGCCAGTGGGGAAGAAGACCATCCTGGCTGAACAGGGAGCTTTCACTTGAACTGAGGGAAACAAAAGAGAGTGTAGTGGGTTGACCCTGGTCGGGTGCCACCTACCCACTAAAGCCACTCTCTCACTCTCCCTCTACAACTGAGCAGAGGAGAGAAAAAAACCAGCTAAGGATTCATGAGTTAACAGCTGGGAGAGGTCAGTTACTGATTACCTTCACAGGCAAAACAGACTCAAAGTGGGGATAGTACTTAAATTTATTACTAACAGGATAAGAGCCACGGACTGCAAGGGCCTCAGCTCCAGTGCCTGGAGTACCTCCTCCCCCTCCTTCTGCACTGACCTTGGTGCCTATATTGTTGTTCCCATATTCTCACTCAGCTCTTCCCTGGCTGGAATTCTTTCTGTGCAACAACCTTCAGTTCTTAAATATGTTATCACAGAGGCATTACTATTACTCCTGATTGTCTTGACCTTGGCCAGCAGCAGGAAGTCTGTTCTGGAGCCGACTGGCATTGGTTTCACCGGACAGGGGAAGCTTCTAGCAGCTTCTAACTGAAGCCACCCCTGTAGCCCCCTCCCCACTACCAAAACCCAGACACAGAAAACCCCTACAGAGAGTTTATGACCTTTGGAAGAAGGGGCAGGCAACTCAGAAAGAGTACAAGGATGTTGTTAGGTCATGTAGAGGGAAAATTAGAAAGGCAAAAACTCAGCTAGAACTCAATCTGGCCACTGCTGTGCTAGATAATAAAAAGTGTTTTTACAAATGCATTAACAACAAAAGGAGTGCCAAGGAAAATCTCCATTCTTTATTGGATGCAGGGGGGAACATTGCCACTGAGGATCAGGAAAAGGCTGAGGTACTTAATGCCATATTTGCCTCAGTCTTTAACAGAAAGATCTCTTACACTCAAGGTATCCAGCCCCCTGAGCTGGTAGACAGAGATAGGGAGCAGAATAGATCCCCTGCAATCCAGGAGGAAGCGGTTAGTGACCTGCTGAGCCACTTAGACACTCACTAGTCTATGGGGCCTGATGGGATCCATCTGAGGGTACAGAGAGAGCTGGTAGAGGAGCTCACCAAGCCTGTCCATCATTTATCAGCAGTCCTGGTTAACTGAGGAGGTCCCAGATGACTGGAGGTTGGCCCATCTACACGGGTCAGAAGGAGGAAACTACAGGCCTGTCAGCCTGACCTTCGTTCTGGGGAAGGTTATGGAGCAGATCATCTTGAGTGCCACCATGCAGCACCTACAGGACAACCAGGGGATCAGGCCCAGCCAGTATGGGTTTATGAAAGGCAGGTCTTGCTTCACCAACCTGTTCTCTTTTTATGACCAAGTGACCTGCCTAGTGGATGAGGAAAAGGCTGTGGATGTGTCTACCTGGGCTTCATTAAAACCTTTGATACTATCTCCCACAGCATTCTCATGGAGAAGCTGGCAGCCCACGACTTGGACAGGTGCACCCTTTGCTGGGTTAAAAACTGACTGGCCCAGAGAGTGGTGGTGAATGGTGCTACATCCAGTTGGTGGCCAGTCACTAGTGGTGTTCCCCAGGGCTCAGTATTGGGACCAGACCTGTTTAATATCTTTATGAATGATTTGGATGAGGGGATCAAGTGCACCCTCAGTAAGTTCAGGGACAACACTAAGTTGAGGGGGAGTGTTGATCTGATGGAGGGTGGGAAGCTTCTGCAGAGGGATCTGGACAGGCTGGATCAATAGGCCGAGGCCAACGGTATGAGGTTCAATAAGACAAAGTGCCCAGTTCTGCATTTTGACCACAACCCCCTGCAGTGCTACAGGTTTTGGGAAGAGTTGCTGCAAAGAAGCCCAGTGGAAAAGGACCTGGTGGTGCTGGTCGGCAGCCAGCTGAACATGAGCCACCAGTGTGCCCAGGTGACCAATAAGGCCAATGGCATCCTGGCTTGTATCAAGAATAGTGTGGCCAGCAGGACCAGGGAAGTGATTGTCCCCCTGTACTCAACACTGGTGAGGCCACATCTCAAATATTGTGTCCAATTCTGGGCCACTCACTTCAAGAAAGGCATTGAGGTGATGGAGCAAAATAAAATATTATAAGAATAAAATAGTAAAATATTATAGTAAATAGTAAATTATTGTAATAATAATAACAAAAACAGTAATGAAAAGGGAGATAACAAAAAAAAAAGAGACGAATACAACCAAAGAAAAACAAGTGATGTACAAAGCAATTGCTCACCACCTGCTGACTGATGCCCAGACACTCCCTGAACAGTGATCAGCCCCTTCTGTCTAACTTCTCCCAGTTTATATACTAAACATAATGTTCTATGGTATAGAATATGCTTTTGACCAGTTCAGGTCAGCTATCCTGGCTATGTCTCCTCTCAACCTCTTGTGCCCCTCCAGACTTCTCACTTTCAGGACACAAGAAGCTGAAAAACCCTTGACAGTTGCCCCAGTTTAAATGAGACAAGGGTCTTTTGCTGAGGATGGATTAGGAGGAAAAGACCCAAACTTCTCTTTCCAAGCAATTATAAATTCAAAATTAAGAGGCTTCGATTGAAGGAAAACAAATTATGGAGAAGGGAAAATAACAGCCCTTTATTAAAAGGTATGTGTGTATTAACAGGAACACGAAAAAAAACCCAAGTAAAATAACTAAGTAATACTCCTATACCCACCAATAATCCCCTTCAAGAACAAAACCGATAAACCGGCGAAAGGAAAATAGTTCACTTTCTTGCACCCCCTTTGGTGCGGTTCCAACCACAGTCAGCAAGGGGCACCGTCGGGTCACTGGAGATGCAAAATTGTCCTGTACCATTCACCAGGTGGCGCTGTTGGGTCACTGAAGGTGTAAAAACTTGTAGTGTCCTATTGTAGTCACCAGGTGGCGCTGTTGGATCACTGAAGGAGTAGAACTTGTAATGTCCAGTGCCCGTCACCAGGCAGCGCTGTGAGATCCTTGGCTGCCACCAGGTGGGAGGGGGGGAAAGAAGGGGAAGGAAAAAACAACAGCAATAAAACAGAAAGTTCTCCCAATGGAAGAAAACTCACAAACTTCAGCTGATTAGGGTCCGTTGTAAGCAGGGCCTGCAGCCAGCCACAGCTGAGCCAAGAACAGCAGCCAGAACTCCCCTCCGACAGGAAAAAGACAAAGGAACCCGACAGTGTCTGCAGCCCACAGCAGGCTCCCCTCCGGGTAGAGAGACTCCCCTCTCCCCCCAGCCTCCACCCCCTTCCAGTCACACACCAGCCAACTCCCCCCCTTCGTTGTCAAGGAAACAAATCTCGACCATTAGTGGGCTGGGGCTCATTCTTTTGTTCAACTAATGGCCCATATACAGAGCACACACACACGGCAGGGGGAAAGGAAAGAAAAATTCCTTGCTAAAAAAATCGGAACTATGACACAGTATAAACACAACTCAGCAACAACTGAGAACATCAGTGAATTATCAACATTATTCTCATACTGAATCAAAAACACAACACTACACCAGCGACTAGGAAAAAAAATTATCCCAGAACAGTATCCACCCCTTATTACAAACCATTTGCATCATACCAGGTCCCACACTTTCCAATACAGCATCATCTTTCCTATCTTTGACATATACACCTAGATACGATTCCATTAGTCTATGGACATCCCTATAAAATGCCCATTGATTTAATTTATAGAATCACAGAATCAAATAGGTTGGAAAAGATCTCTGAAATCATCGAATCCAACCTTTGACTGATCACCACCTTGTCAACTAGACCATGGCACTAAGTGTCATGTCCAGTCATTTCTTGAACATCTCCTGGGACAGTGACTCCACCACCTCCCTGGGCAGGACTCCCATGTCTCCTCTTGGCACCGCTAGGAAACCCAACCACCCAGGAATCCTGGACCGGTGTCCTGATTTCAGAATCACAGAATATTCTGATTCGGAAGGGACTGACAAGGATCACTGAGTCCAACTCTTAAGTGAATGCCTGCACAGGGATTGAACCCACAACCTTGGCATTATTAGCACCATGCTCTAACCAACTGAGCTAATCAACTGGGATAGAGTTCAATTTTTATTAGTAGCTTGTACAGGAGTTTTGAATGCCATATGAGAATAATGTTGATAGCGCACTGATATTTTGGTTGTTGCTCAGCAGTGCTTACCCCAAGTCAAGGACTTTTCAGTGTCTCATGCTCTGACACTGAGGAGGTGCACAAAAAGTGGGGAGAGAGCATGGACAGGACAGCTGACCCAAACTGACCAAAGGGATATTCCATTACATAGGACATCATGTTCAGTATATAAACTGAGGGAGTTACCCGAAAGGTGGTTGATTGCCATTCAAGGATGGTCTGGGTATCAGTCAGTGGGTGGTGAACAATTGTATAATTTTCTTGGGTTTTATTCCTCTCTTTTCCCTATTATTATTATGCTTTAATTTGAATTATTAAACTGTTCTTAAATCAACCCAATTTTACTTATTTTCTGATTCTACTTCCCACAGAAATGGGGGTGGGGTGGGGAGTGAGTAAGAAACTGCATGGTACTTAGTTACTGGCTGGGGTTAAGCCACAACAACTGACCAGAAGGCAGAGGTTTTGGAGCACTACCTAAGGAGGTGGCTCATACCCAAGAGGACCCACGATATAATGAGTTATCAGAAGAAGAAAGGCATTATGCTCTGTTTACTGATGGATCCTGCTGTATGATAGGAAACCATTGGAACTGGGAAGCTGCTGTGTGGAGTCCCACACCACGTCACAGAAGTCATTGAAGAAGAAGGTGAGTCAAGTCAGTTTGCAGAAGTGAAAGCCATCCAAGTGGCCCTAAAAATTGCTGAATGAGATAAGTGACCTATACTGTATTTCTATATTGACTCCTGGATGGTGGCTAATGCCCTGTGGGGGTGGCTCATGCCCTGTGGGGGTGGCTCCAACAATGGAAGAAGACCAATTGGCAATTCAGGGGTAAACCCATCTGGACTGCTGCATTGTGGCAGGACATCACTGCATGGATAGAAAACATGGCTCTGAAGGTGCATCATATAGATGCTCATATGTCCAGAAGTTGTGCCACTGAAGAACAAATGAAAAGGTAGACAAGGCTGTCAAAACTGAAGTGGCTCAGTTGGACCTGGACTGGGAGCATAAAAGGTAGCTATTTTTACTTCAATAGGCCCACGAAACATCTATGCATCTAGGGAGAGATGCAACATACAAATGAGCTCATGACTGAGGGGTGGACCTGACCATGGAGGCCATCACACAGGTCACTCATGAATGTGAAACATACTGCAATCGAGCAGGGCCATGTGAGTAAAATCTCTCTGGAATAGAGGATGGTGGCTGGGTTTCTGATACAGTAAGGGCTGAAAAATTGACTGTATTGGACCACTGGCACAAACATGCCAAAGCAAGCATTGCATACTCCCCATGGTGGAAGAAACTACTGGTTGGTTGAAAACATGTTACTGCCTGAAACACTATCTTGGGCCTTGAAAGGCAAATGTTGTTGTGGCATGGTACGCCAGAAAGAATAGTGTCAGTCAATGGGACTCCCCCTGTCCTTCTGAGTAGGGGGTCTGAGAGAGTAACTTGGTGGGGACCTGGTGGCCAGCATAGGTCAACCCACCACAGAGGGCTTTTCACAGTCTACAGTTCCTTTAGGAAATATCCAACTGCTCCAGTATGGGGTCCTCCACAGACCACAGGAAAATGTCTGTTCCAGTGTCTGAAGCACCTCCTCTCCCTCGTTCTTCTCTTACCTTTTGGTTCACACTGCTGTTTCTCACTTGTTTTTCCTCACTCCTTTGCTCATGTTAGATTTTTCCCCTTTTAAATATATGCTTTCACAAAGGTTCCCTCAACCTCACTGATTGTTTCAGTTTTGACCTGTGGTGGGTTCACTGCCAAGTTGGCTGGATCCAGTTGTGTCTGGTACAGGGAACTCCTTGCTTCTTCTCAGAGGTCACCACTGCAGCCTGTCCCACTTCCAAAATCTTGCCAGCTTACACATAGTACACTGTACCAGGTATAAAAAGTCTAACATTAAATTTGGTATGTAAGATTACAGGGAAGCGACAATAGTAACAGAAGACAAGTACAGATATTTTTCTTTCAGTTGGTTGAAGCAACTGTGACTACTTTGCTCGAAGGAAACAAATTTTTTCTTTATAATCAGCATATGCTCTTCTATTTTATTTGGTTTTATTTCTGACATATGCAATGGACCTAACTGCTTTCTTGGTTGTGTTTTTGTTTGAGAGATTAAATAAAATATCTCCATTATATCCTAATATCCTTAAATAAAATGCTGTTTAGAACCGAGACATCCCCATTAGCAGATTATTTTATTTTTGGATGTTTACTCAACCCAGTAGTACTAGTTATCTTAATTTCTGCAATGCCTCTCCTTGAGCTTTAACTCTGTCATTTACAGTCTAGATATTGTTTGAAGCAAAATAGTTCCCCATCAAGTATACTAACACTTACTGCTAAAGGAGGGCAAATAGGTACAATTGTCATAAATACATTTCCCACAGTTCACCATGTTATTAAAATCTTCTATATCAAGCTATTTGTATGTATATACAACTGTTTGGATTATAAATCTCTTTTTTTTTTATTTCGGACCTGCCTCCAGATGATGTCAGAATTGCAACTTTGTAAGATAGGGAGATGTATCTTAAATGTTTGCCCATTCTTATTGCCTGCCATCTGGAATTCAGTTGCAGTCCAGTACATGGCAAAGTACTGTCATGTCACACTTCAGAGTCACTAATTCCATTTGTACTGTAATATTCTGTACATGGGATGCTATTTTCCTCACAGTACATGCATGTGTAACTCACATTATTATTATATAAACCAATTGCATATAGGAAGCTCAAGCTTATGTCTCAGTTCAAATGAGACACAGGTGTTTTGCTGAGGATGAGTTATGAGGAAGACCCAAACTCCTCCCTCTAAGTAATTGTAAATCCGAAATTAAGAGGATCCAATTGAGGGGGAAAAAAGTGTGGAAAAGGAAAAATAACAGCCCTTTGTTAAAAGATATATGTGTATTGGCAGAAACAAAGAAAGAAAACAAGTAAAACAACCAAACAATACTCCTATACCCACAAATAATCCCCTTCAAAACAAACCAATAAACAAGCAAAGAAAAAACCTTTGGTGCAATTCTAACCACAGTCAACAGCCCTGTTGGATCACCGGAGATGCAGAGCTTGTAGTGTGCTGTGCCAGTTACCGGGGGTGCTGTTGGATCACCGGAGATGCAGAGCCTGCAGTGTTTTGTACTGGTTAGCAGGGGGCGCTGTTGGATCACTGGTCATTGCCACCTGGGGGGACACCCTTTGGGGTGTGTTGGAGAAACCGAAAATGGGTTTCCCTCACCCCCACACACACTGGGAAAGGGGAGAGAGAGGAGGGAGAGAAACAACAAAAAAGTCCTCCCCAATGGGAACTCACTCTGTCCTGCTGGCTGAATTGTGTGGTATAGTTTTCCCTCTGATGTGTACAAGAGCTGCTGCTAAGAAAGAAACAAATGGGAATGAGGAAGGGGAAAACCTCCCGAAACAGTTCCTCTCCAATGAAAATCCAAGCAGAATCCACAGTTGACAGCTGAGAACAAAACCCACTCCGAGATCCTACTCTGACCTTGTTCCAACTTCAGTAGCCACCTGAACTCCTCCCCCCGGTTCCCAGGAGACGAGAGGAAAAAAAAAAGTAAGAAGGAACTCCTCATCCTTCCCCAAAAACAAGATTCTGAGGGCCATTAACTCGGAATGTGGCTTTACCAACAGCTTCTTTTGTGTTTCTTAACTGCCCATTTAACATCCCCTCCACGCAGTGGGCAGGGGGAAGGGAAAAATTCCTGCTTAGTTTCTAAGAACCAGCAAAACCATGAAAACTTACTAAGAAGGGAATATAGTGCTCTTGGGATTCTTCCCATTTTCATGAACCACTTATTTTCCTTCTTGATAGCTACTGCAATTGCACTATGTTAAACAATAGCACAGATCAATTACCTCTACAAGGGGGAAAATAAAGTATTTTCTGTATAGCAAAACAGCACTCCACTGGAATCAATGTAATTTCCTACTGATATCTCATTATTTGTGATTAGGGCCCCTCACACTGAACCTACCTGACCCTATTGATAATATTCAGCTTTTTTATAACAACAGGCTATTCTTTACATATTATTTACTGCAATGATAAAAGAAAAAAAAAATTCTCACTTCTGAAATACCTTTCCAATCTCTGAGATTGCAACCGTGTAAGTTTTACTGAGGAAAACTCATTTCTACAGCTAGGTAGAAGAAAGCAAGCAATAAAAGCTTGAAGAAAGGAGGATAGATGGATGGATGTTCATGGTTATGATGTTTGTCTTCAAAGTAGCCGTTATATGTGATGAAACTCTACTTTCCAGGAAATGACTAAACATATGCCTGCTTTTGGGAAGCAGTGAATGAATTCCTTATTTTGTTTTGCCCACATGAGTGGTTCTGCTTCACTTATTAAACTATATCTTGATCCACAAGTTTTCAGCTTTTGTTCTTCTGATTCTTACCCCCATTCCACTGGGGGTGAGTGAGCAAGTGACTGGGTGGGTGCTTAGTCTGGGGTATGGCTGGAGTCGATCCACCACAAACAAAACCAAAGGAAATTTTCTGTTGAGTGCGTGAGCCACTGTGAAACAGGTCAACCCTTCACAAGCAGCATCACTTCTTCTTTACAAACACTGACTGGCATTAGATTAAATTTACTTATAAAATACTCCAAGGGCATTTCAGAAGCCACAGGTTACAGTTCTTGTCCATATCAGGTCAGGTTCTAAAGGCTGACTCAGTCAGTGTTCATTAGGGATGTAAGATAGGGAAACATAGTCAAGCTATTTTCACCTTTTTTTGGAGTCATCTGGATCCTGCTTTGGTCTCTCAGTTACTCAGGGGATTACCTAGTGGGAGTCCTGGTTGACAAAAAGTTGAAGGTGTTCCAGTAATTTACTAATTCTGATATTTCTAGATTGCATTTTGTGGCAGTGGTCTTTAAAATCAACTTGGTGTTTTTACCACCTTCCTTTGAACAGAGATTAGTGAAGAGGTAACTGATGGGAAAAGAAGAGGAAAAAAACCCCCCATTTTGGTTGGCTTATCTTCTGTCAATAATGTAATGAGGGTTTGCTTTCTTAGAATGACCTGGAAAATGCCAGGAGGCAGAAGTCATTGACATATCTCCTTGCCCTGCAGCTGACTTCTCCATAGGAACACAGACACTGGCATTGTATGTAGTTATAGAAAAAGCTCATGTACAAGGTAGAGTAATGCAGGGTTTTATTTTTGTGTTCCCCTGCTTGGGGTTTTGTAAGTCTTTTTGATTGTTTCTTCAATAAGAGAAAAATTAAGCACTGTTTGTAACTTCAAGCTCATTTTTGCATCTTGGCATATGCTTATAGTTTCAGACACTGTATGCAAGACAGGTGATGACAGATATGTCTTGGGTTAAAGACAATGTATGCTGGAGAGGCGGGACCTCCAAGGGAATAAAGAATAGTCCCTCTCAGACTTATGGTAAATTTGAAAATATGAGATTTTTTGAGCAATGTGTAGAAATGAAATAAACAGTTTACTAAAAACACAGGGAACAAAATAGAAAAAAACAACACCCACACAATAACAGAGAAAAAATATGTTACCCAGAAATCACTTTTTCACTTCTGTGTTGCTGAGGTGACAATGCAGTCCTGGTGCAATGACGTGATCACAATGGAGCCAGGACGAAGCCTTCGCCATGCTGTGCAGATGACACTTGGAGAGGTTCACAAAGGGAGACTCCTGGGTCTCCCCAATGCGACCGCCATGGTGGTGGGGCAGCACGTAGGCAGTGAGGATGAAAAACGACAGAAAGCATCAGCAGTAGCAGTATCTGGCAGTGGGAACACGGGACAGCACAGACTCCTTGCAGCAAGGGATGGGCTGTCGCAGCAGAAGCATGGGGGCTCGTGCAGGGCAGGCAGCAGCGGTGGCAGGTTTACTGATTCCAGATGCTGTGGTACTGGTGAGTGCCTTAGTCCTGATCAGTGAAGATGGTTGCTGTTCTGCAGTTGGCTGGGGGCAAGATCCATACGAGTGGCAGGTGGGGGGGCCTGCAGAGATTTATGTGGGGGTTTTCTGGCTCTAGTGCAGGAACAAAGAGGCAGTCCCCATGCCACTAGTCATTCTTATCTTCCTCAAACTCCCTCTCCACTTCATGCGAGAACCCCCTCTCCCCCCTAGTCTGTCCTCTGTGTCAAGCGCCTCGAAGCATGGTTCCCTTCCCTCTCCAGCAGATCCACTGCTAGCTGCACGTCCAGACCATGATGTCAATGTCGGCACGTACCCCATCATGGTCGCATGGGAAAAATCAAGAGAATTTAAACTATAACATTATGCACCCCCCAAATTTTTCCATACCAACATGCTATATTGGATTTAAAATTTCAACTATATACATACACATACATTATTCCAATTCTCTATTCATGTATAAATATATACACAGTGCTATAGACAGTTTACCAAAAAATCGTGTTTCTCCATCTTTCTGCATCACCCACCAAGTGCACCCTGATACTTGAGCAAAAACGTCCCCACAAATGAGTTTGCCTTTGCTTGAGGCAACACTGATCCAAACTGTTTTCCCTAACATACCTCTCAGATGCACTATAGGGACTTCATCTACGATGTGAAGGGACTCTGATCAGGAAAGGTCGGCTCAATTGACAGAGCCTCTAGTGTTGACTAGCAGATGTGGCCAACCCTGCCCAGCTAGAGGCCTTCGGTCCCTCCCCCCGTTATGTAAGTGGTGCCCCTTCTGCACATGCATGTGTACATTGGAATTTCCCTGTGCCTGTGTGATACGCCTTGGGGGGGTCTTTCCTAAATGAGTCTGGGGGCTTACTTCATCACTCTCCTCTTCACTTTCTCCTTCAAATGCCCTTGGAGAGCCATCAGCCAATGGTGAGTTACTAATTAATTTTAGTTTATGCAAAGTGCTACCTTCAAGGAGGAAGTTCCTGTTTATCAGACCTTGTTTTCCCATAACTTGGCAGGAAAAGAACAAATTCTCACAGGTGGCTGGACCAAACATAGACCAACAGCAGCAGTGTCTAATTAAGCACAGATACAATGGGTCCAAGGCTTGTTGCTCTTCAGGGCCCCAGTGGAAATCATTCCTCTTGTGGGTTAACAGGTAGAGATGGCTTACAATCTGGCTGTATTCTGGGATGTGCATCCTCCAGAAATCTATGGCACCTAGGAAAGCTTACGTTTCCTTCTTGCTGGTCAGTGGGGACATTACTGTGATCTTGTTGATTACCTCTGTTGGGATCTGTCATCTGTCTTGCCACTTTACTCCCAGGAACTGGATTTCTTGGACAGGTCCCTTGACTTTACTCCAAATGATGGTAAAGCCAACTTTCAGGAGGATCTGGATGATCTTTTCTCCCTTCTCAAAGACTTCTTCTGTCATGTTCCCCCATAAGATGATGTCATCATTGTATTACAAGTGTTCTGGAGCCTCACTCTTCCCTAGTGCAATCTGGATCAGTCCATGACAGTGATGCTGGAAAAACCAGGAAAAGAACTCTCTAAGACTCTTACTGAGTATTAGAAAGCAAAGCATTTTTTATTACAGCAGTCAGATGCACAGGAAATGTATTTCAAATTTTGCATATCGAATTACAAAGGCTCCATAGTTTTATTCTGTTGCCTAATTAAAAATTCAGGCATTACCTCATTTTGTCCCTCCTACTTCAACAACTATTCCACCCTCCCTTGACACACCTCTTGAATTTGAGTCGGAAGTCCCGTTGGTGGTCATGAAGGAACCCTGGTGGTTGTTGGTGGTTGTCTCCATTGTCTTCCTCAGCTTGTCCTTTTCTTGACCCCTTACTTTTGGCACAGCATCACTTCTTCTGGAATGGTTTCAAGGCCTACAACCAGCTTAAACTGGTTTACTAGTCTTATGTCCCCTTTTTATCAGTCCTGTTTCACAGATAGAGGAACCTTCTACCTGGTTAAAATTCCTGCCTGTTGAAACTCTTAAAAAATGATAAACTATATAGTTTAGGCTACACTGGTAAACTATACAGTCACTAATAAACTGCGTAGTTCTTTACGGCTACCACAGATGGTGGGACTGTGTTTCCACCCCTGGGGCAATTGGTTCCAGGTGTACTGCACACCCCTCCTGGTGAAAGCAAACTGTGACCTACACTCTGATGCTAGGGGAATGGAGAAAAAGGCATTTGTAATGTCAATAGTGGCATGTCACTTCACTGCCCTGGACTACAGTTCATACTGAAGCTCCAACATGTCCAACACAGCAGCACTCAGCGATGGGTTAACTTCATTCAAACCACAATAGTCTACTGTCAATCTCCATTCTCCAAAAGACTTGTACACAGACCAAATGGGGCTGTTGAAGGGTGAGTCTTGCTGACCACTCCTTGGATCTCCAGTTCACAAATCACCTTGTGGATGGGAATCACGGAGTCTTGATTTGTTTGGTACTGTTGGTGATGCACTGTTGTGGTGGCAATGGGTACTTGCTGTTCTTCTACCTTCAAGAGTCCTACAGCAGAAGGGTTTTCTGACAGACCAGGCAAAGTGTTCAATTCCTTAATTCCTTCTGTCTCCACAGCAGTAATTCGAAAGGTCCGTCATGTCCTTGGGTCTTTGAAGTATCTGTTCCTGAGACAGTCAATGTCCAGGACACATGGGGCATCTGGGACAGTCACAATGTAGTGTTTCTGCCAGTCTTTCCTGATCAAGTTCACTTCAACTTCTAACACCATCAGCTCTTAAGAATACCCATCACCCCAGAAATAGAAATAGACTCTGGCCCCACATGTCCTGATGGCAATTAATTGCACTGAGAGGCAGTGTCAACCAACGCCTTGAATTCTTGTGGTGCTGATGTGCCAGGCCATCGGATCCACACAGTCTAGTAGGCCCTATTTTCCCTTTCCTCTGCCTGGCTGGAGGCAGGGTCTCTCTAATCCTGATCATCATCATAGCTGCTCCTACCTCCCTGTGAATACATCTGGGAGGTACCTTCTAGTGGGTCAGATGTGTCATAGTCCTGTCTACTTTACCTTGACACTTACCCACGGGAAACTGGCACTGCACTCAATCTTTGTTACTTCCCTTTTGCATTTACTTTCTCTTTCAGTTCTTGTTCTCAGGCTGCTTGAACACAGGTAGTTTTCCTTTCTCACCAATCCATGTCTTCTACATGCTTGAGTAGGAAGTACCACAAGTTGGTTTGTGGGGAGTATTCCCTCCCCCCAGATGGGGGGTGTCTGTTTCTGACCTCAGGAGCTCTGGTTTGCACTGGTGTCATATGGAAGTTGTTCTCCTTAATCTTCTCTTTAAGTTTTTTGTGGCTGTCTTTGATTTTGTTGGTAAGCTATTCTTTGAAATTCCAGAGGTCCTCAACCAGTTTTTCCGTAGCTGAGACCTGAGTTTGGGATGGAGTGTGGATGGTGTCTCCATATGCCCGCAACTTCCTTGCCATGGTGCCCACTATTTTCTATCCTTCAAACCATTTGTGAAATAATGGATAGAGTTAAAAGTTAAAAGTTAAAGGAAAATAAGAATTACAGAGGAGACTCAGCTGTTGCTTCTAGAATGGAACATGGTCACAATGCTACACAAAGGTTCCCCAAACACTGATAAGAAGGAGGATGCACCAGAGAGGGAAGTGATGTGAAGGTACTGTGACCTTCCTCCACAAATATCCTGCAGGAAGGGGAACATGGTGAAACTTTGACCATCTGTCCACCAAGACAGATAGATGCTGAGGACAATTACCCAATTAAGCACTGTAACAGGGAGATGTAACAAGGATGCAGAGATTGAAAATCAAGATACTGCTGAAAGCTCAACAATAAACCCCATATTTATTACAAAAGTGACCAAGTAAACAGGAACCCGAGAGACAAGAAAGGAGAGGAGTAAACCAAGCCCTCAGTGAAACCCCCACTCACGCAAGTGTGTTTTACAAGGTTGTCTTACCGACCCCAGGATAACCAGAATTCCCCATAGCAGAGGCTTCATCTTCGGAGGGTCAGCAGGCTCACAAAGATAGCGGGTGTCCCCGCAAAAGGCAACGTTGTCCTTCATGTGAAGTTTGAGAACCCTGAGCATGAACCACCTGCATTTTTTTATTCCATTAACTGGTGATGTCTACCTGGACCAGTGTGGCCAGCACTGCCCAACCAGAGACCTTCGGTTGGAACTTGGGTTCCATTGCTTCTAAAGGTTCTGCTGGGGTAGAATTCTCCGGTCCCCTTCATGCATTCTGGTTTACAGTCAGTTGGGAGACTGGAGGGGGGTGTGGAAATTCACTTCTCCTCTTCAAGTCCGGACAATCTCTTCTCCAGTGCCCCCTCTTTTTACAGAAAGAACATAGATCATTAGCCCTATCATGCTGGTAATTGGATCTATAATTTTCATGGTGGACATTGTGTTTCTGATGTTTTTGGTAGTCACCGTCCTACTCCAGTCCCTTTCCTTTGCCTTTTTGATCTCTATTTCGATAGACTGTCCAAGCTATATTCGATAAGTCACCAATATTCTTGTCCTCACTCGCCTTCTGCAGTTTTCTCCTTATATTCTCTGCGGACTGGCCTATGAATAAATAGACAAAGTACTTTTTCCCTGACTCTGATTCTACGTCTATGTCTGTGTACTTTTGTATGTCCTCTTTTAGCCTGTTCAGAAAATCTGTAGGGGATTCATTTTTATCTTGTTTCACTTCATACATTTTTGACCAATTAATTGCCTTCGGAACTCCATGTTTAAGACCATAAACCACCCAGCTTTGATAGCGTTTCAATGCTTCCCTTTTTTCTGGTATATTGGGGTCCCACTTGGGGTCCTCTAAGGGGAACACATCTTTTAGTTCTCCTTGAATCTGTTCAGATGTTATGAATGACTCAATTGTACTCCGGGCAGCTCGCTTGACCATGTCTATCTCAGTGGGATCTAATAATGTTTCCATTATTGCCTCCAAGTCGTCCCAATTGGGATTTTGTGTTTTTATTGCTCTCTTCACATAGCTAACCACTCTGTCTGGGTTATCTCTATATGCTCCAACTGACGTTTTCCACTGTTGCAATTCAACTAGACAAAAAGGAACTTTTATCAAAACTGGACCCTGGTTGCTCATGGCTTACCTTAAGGGGGTTTCTACTGCAGGTTTTTCCTTTTTCACCCTTGTTCTCCTAACCACGGGGCTGGGATCTTGTTTTCCCTCTTCCACAGTAGGATCGGGCAGTGCTGATGGGGTGGGGGTAGGTTTGTCCCCGCCCCTCATGGTGGAGTTGGAGGGTCCCGTGTCAACTGGGGCAGGGACCCCGGCTGCAGACTGTAACAGGGTAAGTTCGAAAAGATGCCGAGATTGAAAACCAAGACGCTGCTGTGAGCTCAACAATAAAACCCAATGTTTATTGCAAAAGGTGGTCAGGGGAAAAAAAAAAGAAACGGACACCTGAGAGAAAGAGAACAATAAGAATACGAGACACCCTACTCACACAGGTGTCACTAAGAAAGTTATCTTACCCACTCTCGATAATCATAGAAAACCCCTACAGCAGCTGCGTCCCTCGGAGGGGTGATGGCTCACGTGCAGGCATCCCCACTATAGACAAATGGTCCTTCGTGTGAAGCAAAACTCCCTCGAAAAACCCAGTCAAGTGCTTTTATACCATTAACTGATTGCATCTGTCCATGCAGGTGTGGCCAGTACCACCCAGACAGAGGTTCTCAGTCCATCCCCTTGGTTATATAAGTGTACCCCTTCAGTGCATGTGTGAGAACTTTGGAATTCCCCTAATGCATGTGCTGTTTCACTCGAGGGGTCTTATCTATTTGGGTCTGGGGGTTTTACTTCATCCTCTCCTCTTCATTTTCTCCTTCAAATGTCCTCTACAGACAACCAGTCAATTACAGAACACCAATTAAAACAGTTTATACAAGAAACTCTCTCTCCAAGGATGAAACTCCCACTTATCAGTGAACTTGGCAGGTAAAGAACAAAACTTTTGCAGGTGGTTGGACCAAACACAGACCAAAAAATATCAACAATCCCTGATACATTCCACCGCATGGTCTGTGATTGGACCATGACACTGGTGGCCCACTCTAATAGACGGCGAAAGTCCAGATACTACTATTTTTGGTAATCATCCCCATTCCCAGTGAGTATATTCAAGTGGGTTCCAGTGGTCAGTCCCGGGGGATTCAACAGTACTTATGATAATCATTCATCGGTTGGCAGACTCAGTCCTCAAGGACAGATGAACAGATGTGTCCAATCGTATGGACCTGAGCAACACAATGAATCTCAGGACTTTTTTCTGAAAAATATAGTCTAGACTATTTAGACAATTTGATAACATGGATCCATCTTTTATAGTATGAAGTGGTTGACCGCCAGTCACAAATTTATGGACCTATTCAGAGCCACCACAGACAATGTATGTCTGGAATTTGACTCAACCCCAGACAACATCCTGGTCTCACCAAATGCTCCCACAGAAAGTTTACACTCTCTGTACAGATTCCAGGCCTCATCGGGGGCAAACCATCCTGCCTCAGTTTGCCCCTGACTGCAATCAAACCCCCTTCATCTCATGGAGTGATAGTACAGGTATCTCTTACCTCCATGCTATAAAAGACTTCTTATCCATGCCGTACAATAGCAAGGCACAAGCTAAACAAAGCACTTCAAGTTATAAGGTTACTGGTTTATCTCAAGATTGATGCGAACCGGGACCCATAGGGAGGTTCACGAATAACAGTCCTTCATTAGCAGCCATACCAACCAAACGCTTTGTTTTTCAACATGTTTTGTCTTGTCTTTTTTTTTCCTCTTTTTCTCCTCTTTCAAACCCCAGTGCTTCACATTATCATATATGTTCTCTTGACTTCATAAATCAAAAGGTCTCTTTCATGTACCGCAGCAACTGGGGGGGAAGAGGGATATCCCAATCAATTCTTACCACCTGTTGTAAGACTACTGAGACAAAAACACATGGAAATACGAGCACTGCAAGACAATCAGTGTAACAAAATCATATCAATGTTAGTCAAAAGACAATAGAAAAATGTAATAAAACATATGATTGGTGCATACATCCAAGAAGTAGAGGTCTCCTTAGCTGTGGAATTACCAAATCCCTGGATCCATTAGGACGAGAAAAACCTGCTAGGCAGAGAGAACAACCAATCCAATTTTAGTATGCAAGATATGCGTTCTGTACAGAATGGGTTAATACTGGAATAATCATGTCGATGACTGTGGGGTCATTTATGAGGGTTCACTTGGATACCTGAATGTGGAGAAAATAGAGGGAGAACACGGGGAAAAGAGATTATAAACCAATACTCCCTCCCCCCCTGCTGAGTTCACTCCCATCGTCTAAGGTGCTGGGTTGGGACCCTTTTTAATTCTGTTTGACCCTCAATTGCAATTGTCACAGCTTGAGAATCATCAGCTGCCACAATTTCAGCAACAACAGGACTCTCATCCCCAGGGGCTTGGTACCATACCCAACCACCCGCAAACCATTTTTTGGTTATCAGTGTTACAGGCAAACTGTAGATATGGTAAACATCAATCCATTCCATCGGGGGCACTATAATTGGATGCCCCGTGGTATTTTTTAGCCCCATTAATAGGGTTTTGTTGTATTCCCCTGCACAGGATTTAGCAGGGTCAGGCCCAGCTTAGAAAGTTCTGGTCGTAAGACCATATAACGGAGGATATCTTCTTGCTGACCCGAATAGGACAATGTAACATCTGTCTGGACCGACTGATCCTGGTTTGCCTCTAGTGACTGTGTTTGGGTGTTCATTAGTACATAGCCCCCCTTTATAGACTTAATTGTGAATAGTGTACCACTGATGACTGAAATAGAATCCCGTGCTACCCGTGTCACTTTTTCCCGGTTACCTTTTTAGGGTAGACGACAACATAAGGTTATTTAACACGCGAACAGTTTCATCAAGGTTATCCACCCATTTCTTATAGGACCCGTCCTCTAGTCTATGAAGTTGCAGCTTCAGGAACCCGTTCATGTGTTCTACTAGTCCAACTCCCTGGGGATGATATGGCAAATGCAAAGTCCAGGTTATCCCACTATCTTCAACCCATTTTGCAACAGTCTGATTTTTGAAATGCGTCCTGTTATTGGATTGCATTTCTAGGGGTGTTCCATTGTAGAGCTCAATTGCTCTCATGCATCTTATAGCAGTTTGACTATTACCGTACCGACTGGTTATGGCTAATACAAGGCTAGAATAGGTATCTGCAGCTATGCAAATATACCATTGCCTGCGATGTTCAGGTAACGGGTCAATAAAATCAATTTGCCATATTTCCCCACCATGTGACCCTCGCTTAAGATGTCCTAGCAGTTGTGAAAGCACTTTCCACTTCCTCAGGAACTGACAAACTGTACACTTGCTGAGAACTTGTTACATTACTGCCTGGGGTATAAGAATCCCCCGGGCTTTTGCCCATGCCAGCATTGCATCACGTCCTGCATGTCCAGACTTATCATGTGCCCATAAGGCTAGAGTGTGATCCTCAGGACTAACTAAGGTTACTGTCTGCACTCTGGCTAGGTGGTCAACATGAGCGTTCCACTTTGCCATTTCGGTCTCCTGTTTTGTGTGTGCATCTACATGGAAAACACAAACATCACGATCTATCAGAGCATTCCAGATTCGTTCCCAAAACTCTCTACCCCACACAACCTTTGTTCCTATTTTCCACTTGTCCTGCTACCATTTTCCTAGCCAATTCACCAACCCTTGGACCACGGCCCAAGAGTCAGTAAAGATGTAACAAATTTGATTGCACAGTGTAGCATCTGTTGCTTGCCACACAGCAGCCAGTTTGGCTAACTGACTACTTCCTTGAGTTCCTTCTAAAACTAATCTCTTTTGGGTAGCAGGATTAAAGGCAACGGTGCACCACTTTCCAGTCCCCGTACCACTGCCATTGGTGAACCACGCATTTTACTGTTGTTCTGATGTTAACTGTTCATAGGGCAGGCCCCAACGTCCCACTTGGTAATTTATGATACCATTTTCAGTGGTGTCAACACTACCTTGTACCCCCTGACTTACTATTTCATGTAAGTGTAGGACTCCCTTAGGTCCTGGTTTGGTTCTCTCCTGCAGGTACCATTTCATCTTCATAATGGTAGCTTCCTGAGCGTGCCTTATCTTGTGAGTTGCTGCAGGACTCAGTGCCCAGGTTACAATGGGCACATCCGAACGAAGGGCAACTTCATGTCCCACAGTTCTACCCTCTGTGTCCAATAATGCCCAATAGGTAGCTAGTAGTGCCTTTTCGAATGCTGTGTAACGAACTTCGACTCCAGTAAACCGACAGGGCCAAAACCCAAGCGGACATCACCGTCCCTTCTGCAATTGCCAGAGGCTCCACAGGGCTACGTCTGCTTCTATCGTAACTTGTAATTCAACAGGTCCATCCTCCAAGGGATGTAACTCCATGAATTCTTGCACTGTTGATTTAGTTTTCTGAAACGCTCCTGTTCAGGACCCCATTCCCATTGACTCTTCATGTTACTTTGTGAAGAGGTTTGAGTAGTACTGTTAACCCTGGTAAATATGCCCGCCAGAACTCCATGGTTCCAACAAATTGTTGGACCTGTTTCTTGGTCTCTGGTCTGGGACAATTTGCTATGGTCTCCCTCACCTTGTCCAGAATCTACTGTTTCCCCCTGTCCCAAAGGATACCTAGATATTTCACACTTTGAGCAGGCCCCTGTACCTTCTTCAGGTTGATCTCCCAGCCATCCTGAGTCAAAATATTTATAACAGTATCTAAACACTTCTGTATCTGTTCAAAGGTTTGACCATGAACCAGTATATCATCAATATACTGCGTAATCTGCATCTCTTTGGGCACCACAACATTTTTCAGGATCTTGTGGATGGTTTGATGACAAAAGGTCAGGCTATGTTTATAACCCTGAGGTAGACGGGTGACAGTATATTGATTACCATTCCAGGTAAAGGCGAACTGGTCCTGGACTTCACTAGGGATAGAAATAGCAAAAAATGCATTAGTCACATCTATCGCAGCGTACCATTCTCCTGGATGCTGCTGTATATGCTGCACAATAGTAACGACCTCAGGGACAACTGAAGTTATTGGTGGAGTAACTTGATTTATCCCTCTATAATCTACAGTCATTCTCCAACTACCATCAGATTTCTTTACTGGTCAAATTGGGCTATTAAATGGAGAATGTGCAAAGTGAAGAACTTGAACCTCTAAAAGGTCATGGATGATTTGTTGAATGACTTCATCCCCACCAGGTATCCGATACTGTTTAATGTTTACAACCTGTGTAGTAACGGGTATTTCTGTGACTTCTTTCACACGTCCAACCTGAGCTGTCCAGACATTCAACCACCGCGTGGTGCCAAATGTCCATACGTGTTGATCTATAGGAAGTGTGTTCCCTTTTAATAGATCTATGCCTATTATATATTCACCTATTGCAGTTATCATAACCTGACATATTTGAGGTTGCCAATCACCTACTTGTAATTTTATTTTTGTCTGAACGCTTTGGACGGGATATTCCCCAAGCCCCCATACTGACGACAGGTCCCTCCTATGTTTAGTGGGATTTCCGTGTAAAATTGTGACCTCCACCCCAGTGTCCACTAAAGCCCGCACCCGTTGTAAATTGGTGGGCCCCCACCAAATGGTACAAGTGACAAAGGGGCGTGGGTCATGCTGGGTTACATGGATGTTTGGACTTGGGGCTTGATCACGTCCCTATTCCACTTTGGGGTGGAACTGAGCAAGGGTCTTATCTACATCTTTCCAGGGGTACTTGGGTTTCATTGCTTCTAAAGCAGGAACCGAACTTAGGTCAGCTTCTGTTTGGGTAACACTGCGAACCTGGCTTCCACTCCCCCCGGTTTGCATCACCATTTTTCATAATGCACTCAGGGGCATGCCATCAATTTTGGATTTTGGGATTCCACATTGAAGTAAAAGCTTGAATAGGCAGGAACGTTCTCCTGTCTCAACCTTATCCCCTGTAGGCACTTGCTTCGGAGGTTTAGTGCCTCCTCGTGTCTCAGATTGTACTGGGCATGGCGGTAGCCCTGGCAAATCCCCCAACTATCCTAACTTTTCTATAATCTCCCGAGTAGGATTAATTTGAGTTGTCATCAGAATAGGTATGAGATACGGTCTCCATTGTGATGGACACTCCTCAAGCAACATATTACATGTATTTGGGGTGAATGGTTGATCCAGGTAGGTCCCTGGATTACCAAATTGCACGGCAAGTTTCATCCCCTCCTGCTTTAGTAGGAGGATAACTTGACGCAGTGTGACCCACTGGTTAGATGTGGGGGACCAGGTTCCATCATTCGTGTGCCTATCACTGAATCCATTGGCAATCACTGTTACTAAGGAGTAGTTCTGACTCTCAGGAACTTGGCGTAATGCAGCATGAACATATGGATCCCTTGTCAGGCCTATAAAACGCACGGAACCTACTCCGTCAATTACAACACTATCTGCTCCCTCTTCTATCAACCAAACTAACCACTGTTGGGGTTTCTCCCCAGGGAGTTGACTGTAACGATTGACTAAGTTTTTGAAATCTTCTGGTGTAAAATCCTCCATAGTATCGACTCGTGCCCACCGTCCTGTAGCAGAATCCATAGCTCCCCTTCGTCTAACCACAGGGGCTGCCTTCACAGGTCCCGAGGGTGCTTCTTCACACTCTCTCTCACTATCGGAATCACTGGAACTCCAGATGTTGCCATCCCAAGTTTCTGGATTCCATCCTGGATCTGTAACAATAGCCCAAACTCGGGGCCCAGTGTCTTTCCCTTTATGTGTCTTTCCCTTTCTTCATCTTGTTGCACGTACTGCAAATTTTTCCACTACTGTAGCACATTTCTGTTCCATAATGCTGCACTGATTAGTTGCAGCTAATAAAGCTTGCTGCTGTACTATGGATGTCACTTTAGTTTCCTGTAGCTCTGTGGTTAAACATTCTAACTGCTTCTCTAAATCTTCTATTCGGTCAATAGCAATTTTATAA
Organism: Myiozetetes cayanensis; assembly: GCF_022539395.1. Taxonomy (NCBI): domain Eukaryota; kingdom Metazoa; phylum Chordata; class Aves; order Passeriformes; family Tyrannidae; genus Myiozetetes; species Myiozetetes cayanensis. Next base: position 75,062 of record NW_026087383.1, read on the forward strand.
GCAAACAAGAGTGCTCCTGCCATATGACCAATATGAATTAAACATTGTGATTTTTGTGTGTAGGATGTCTCCACAAACTGCACCCAATACTTGATTAAATCCATCGGGGTACTGAAACTCCAAGGTTCAGGAGTGACCCCAGTGCAGGATTCCAAGCAGTCCCAGAGAATATTCCAGGGCTCCTGAGTCCAACCTGAATACTCCATGAAAGGGGCACCTCCAAAATCCCCTTTTTGAGAGGGAAAAAATTTTGCTAACCAGTTCATGTTACCCCCCCTTTACAAGTGGCACAACACCCCTCTCCACGAGTTCAACTCGACTATAAGATAAGAGGCACAGACCCGAGGGATGGTTTCTCCCTCCTCCCGGGTACTGCAAAACCTAAAAGAGACGTGACGCAACCTCGGAGAGGGAGTCCCTCCTCCCACTAGTCCCGCAACAGCCCCTGTCCCAAGGAACAGTCTGAAGAGAGACACAAACCCCTCCCTAGATCCCAGAAAGGCTCTGTTCCCCTGAACAGCCCAAGAAGGGGGGAAGGCACAAACCTCTCCAGAGATCCAAAACTAATAGACCAGCAGCACACTCCAACAGGCTATGCCCCCCACCTGTGGATCCTGCCATTCACCACATCATAGGGTACAACCCTACAAGCAATATATGCACCTGAAGAGTCCACCCTGTCCACATCAACAGTGTGTTTTCGTGTTTGGCATCCCATCCTCGTCGGTAAAAACGTAACAGGGTGAGTTCGAAAGGATGCCGAGATTGAAAACCAAGACATTGCTGTGAGCTCAACAATAAACCCCAATGTTTATTGCAAAAGGTGGTCAGGGAGGGAAAAAAAGAAACAGGCACCGGAGAGAAAGAGAACAATAAGAATATGAGACACCCTACTCACACAGGTGTCACTAAGAAAGTTATCTTAACTATTATAAGTTACTAGCGATGCCTGAGATAAATTATTGATACTCAGGGCTCAACTGACTTAGCAAAGCATGGGGATTTGCAACTACTGGAAATCGACTTACAGTCCTTTTATTAATCTCCCTCAAATCATGTACTAATCGATAACTTCCATCTGCCTTCTTAACTGGTAGGATAGGAATATTAAAAGGGGGCATACAGGGCTCAAGTAGTCCCTGTTTTAATAATAGTTCAATGTCAGGTTTCAACCCCTTTCTGCTTTCACTGGGTAAGGGATACTGCTTAATTCTTACAGGAATCTCTGGGTTCTTAATAGTTACTTCAAATGGTTCAAGATCTAATTTTCCCACAGTTTCTAGAGTATACCAGACTTCAGGGTTAATCTGTCTCTCATCCACCTCTGTAAGGGGACACAATTTAATCTTCAATTATTTTTTTTCGACCTCTAATTTTATTCCCAGCTCCACAATTAAATCTCTTCCTAATAGATTATATTCAGCTTCAGGTAATAGTAACAGTGTCCCAGTCCCATATTTACAATTTGACTCTACCAATACACTCTTTATAATGGGGACCTTGAAAGGTTCCTCTTTCGCTCCAACCACGCTAACCTTTTCTCCTGATATCTCACATCCAGGTGGTAGGAACTGCATAGTCGACCTTTCAACCCCTGTATCCACTAGAAAGGTCACCTCCTGGTACTGGGAACCCACTTTAAAAGTTATCAAGGGTTCTTTTTTACCTGGAGTCCCCAGTGCAAAGAGCCCCTGACTCCCCTAGTCTTCCTTAAATTCCTTCTCATCTTTAATCCATTTCCTACATTCCCTCTTTATATGTCCTTTCTTTCCACAATAGTAACATTCCACCTCCTGCCTTTCCACCCATTCTTTTCCTGGTTTCTCAGCCCTTCTCACTCCCTCTTTCTGTCCTGTCCGAACAACTGCCACCAAAAGTCTAGTCTGCCTTTTCTCGCTCTCTGCCTCTCGTCTTACATACACCTTCTGAGCCTCTCTCAGCAATTCATCCAAACCCTTTTCCTGCCAATTTCCCACCTTCTCTAATTTCTTCCTAATATCCACCCAGGATTTTGCCACAAACTGAGTTTTCAGTAAAACCTGGCCTACGGGTGTAGCGGGATCTACCCCTGAATATAATTGGAAACTTTTTCGCAACCTCTCAAGCCATTCTGTTGGGGTCTCATCCTTCTTTTGGTGCTCCATGAAAGCTTTATTAATGTTTTGTCCCTTCGGAAGAGAATCTCGGACCCCATGGATTATAATTGTTCTTAAATCCGCCATATGACCCCTATGAATAGGGTCTTGATTATTCCAATTAGGTCTATGTAAAGGCCACTTTTGATCTGCCGCCGGGCCTGCCTGATGTTGTTGATCCCAGAGTTTCATTCCAGCCTTTCTAATCATGTCTCTTTCTTCTACTGTAAACAATATACTTAGGATGGACTGTAACTCATCCCAGGTATATAAATTTGGTCCCAGAAACTGGTCCAGCCTTTCTCCCACCCCTATGGGATCATCAAGTAAATTTCCCAATAAAAGCTCCTCAGGCGCAAACTCCCAGAGCTCCCTTTTGTATCTCCCGGCTTCCGTACATGTAGTTCTGGGTTGTGTTTTCTGCACATGCGTAGGGCCCAGTTTTCTGTATACGTAGCCCTGGGTTGTGTTTTCTGTGCACACGTAGTTCCGTAGGTCGGGGGTCCTATTCGCGGGTTGGGGTCTTCCGTGATGAAGGTTGGAGTCTTCCTCTGTGTTCGCCAGATGACCCCATGTTTTGGGTCATGCGCAGTAAAGGTATTTTCCTCCCTTCCTGGTTTTAACAACACTCATTTGTCATCTTTGACTCTTTGTTATTTCCAGAAAAGCAGATCTGTACCTCTGACTTTCTAAGATTAGGCTTATCACTGAGTTATACTAGCTATGCGAACAAAGTGTGGTTAATTTATTACAATCCTCACGCCCCCAGGGGCTGCCAGACACCTTCCAGGATCATCTCCCGGTGACCGGACCTTGGGATCCCTCCTCAGCACTGGGCCCGGGGCTGCCCCCCCAAATCAAACCCCCTCCCAGCCCGGTCGTGGGGAGTATCAGAACCAGGAGGCACAGCGGGCACCGCGGCGGACCTCGCAGCCCTGACACAAAGGTGCCTTGCAACTGAGCGGGGAGTCACACAGAAATCGCACATCAGTGTCCCACCTCGCAAACCTCGGCAGCCCTATCAAGCCACCCCAAAGGCACAGCCCAACAGAAGTCCCCCCAAAGTGTAGGCAGGAGGGTGGCAACTAGTTTATCACATTACCCACTCCCGATAATCATAGAAAACCCCTACAACAGCTGCGTCCCTCGGAGGGGTGATGGTGAAACCACTCAAAAGGATGCAGTCTTCGAGAAACAAGAGGTTAAAACACAAAATGTAAAACACTACAGGAAAATTTAGCATTAGGAAACCACGGAGGTAATAAATTGTCTGAGGGAACAGAACATGTTGACAGAAAAGGATGCTAAAACCATAAAATAACACAAAACAAAGAGATAGTAGCATCAGCAGATTTAAGATGGGCCAAGGTTACCAAGACCCTGCCAACATCACAAGGAAACTACCCAAATTAGGAAGGATTTGAGAAAAGTTCAAAAGTTTACACCGAGGAAGACCAACCAGACGACCACCTCCCCCAATGAAGGTTCCGGATCTCCCACCTCCAAACCTCCCCAAATTGAAGACTCCGCCCAGACTCCGCCTATATATGAATATTACAAGTAGATGTTGCAATGTAATGAATATACATGTATAATGATGTAATCCCTACTTAGAAATTGTATAAAAGGGTTGCACTAATTGTTAACGACGGAGCTCTTTGCCCAGGGTGACCTGGAGAGCTCCCCAACGCGTTGCTAATAAAATACCTCCTGCTTTGAGCATGAAACTTTGTCTCTAAGCAGTCTCTCTGTTCTTCTTTGGGGCAAATTCGGTATCAATGGTTCACACGTGCAGGCGTCCCCGCTATAGACAAATGGTCCTTCATGTGAATCAAAGCTGCCCCGAAAAAACCCAACCAACTGCTTTTATACCATTAACTGATTGTGTCTGTCCATGCAGGTGTGGTCAGTACCGCCCAGACAGAGGTTCTCTGTCCACCCCCTTGGTTATATAAGTGTACCCCTTCAGTGCATGAGTGAGAACTTTGGAATTCCCCTAACGTATGTGTTGTTTTACTCGAGGGGTCCTATCTATTTGGGTCTGGGGGTTTTACTTCATTCTCTCCTCTTCAGTTTCTCCTTCAAATGTCCTCTACAGACAACCAATCACAGAATACCAATTAAAACAGTTTATACAAGAAACTCTCTCTCTCCAAGGATGAAACTCCCACTTATCAGTGAACTTGGCAGGCAAAGAACAAAACTTTTGCAGGTGGTTGGGCCAAACACAGACCAAAAAATATCAACAATCCCTGATACACAGATTCCGCCCTCTTTCCTCCTCCCGCAGTTCCGAGGTCTGAGCCTCCTGTCCCCATTGCTGCGGTAACTGTGCCTGTACTTGCCACCCCTGGAGTGACCCAGGTGGGGCTGCCGCCCCACTGCCGTCACCAGCAGAACCGGCAGTTCCAATCAGGGCCGGGGCGGCCACTTCCGTGCTGGTTGGAACAGCCGACGCCGACTCCGCTGGTCCCAGAGCACCAACAGCAGTTCCCAGGACCCCCGCTCCACCTGGAGTGACCCCAACCCGTTCGACCACGCTACTTGAGACCCCCGGAACCACCAGACCCAGTATCGCAGATCCATCTGGCCCTGCCAAGATGGCAGGACTTGCCCCAGGGGCTACCCCTGCCCCTAATGGACCTACACCCACCGCACTCACGGTCGGATCCAGGAGGGGTCCTGGGCTTGCTATTCTCATATCTGGGGGAATTAAAAGGTCCAAGTCTTCATTTCCAGGGCTTTCAATATTGACTTGACTGATAGGATCACACTTAACACAATTATTCTTTTCCTTTTTCTCCTCTAATGCCATTTCTGGGAGTTCTGGTTTTACTTGAACTTTATCTCTCTTATATTCCTTTCTCAATTTCTGACGGGTTAAGAAAAAATAAAATAACTCTGCATAATACAACTCCAACCACCTTTCCTCCTTATGAAGGACTGTCATAAGATGCAGCACTGTATTGATCTCAAAAGAGCCAAATTTCGGCCACGCTAATCCTCTAATTTCCACGTTGCAAGGCCAAACATCCATAGAGAGTCTAGTTAGCTCCTACCTTTTTAAAGATGTTTCAGGGCCAGTTAAATCATCCCAATACTGTAAAACCAAAGCGAGGGGCATCCCCTCTGGAATTTTTTCTTTAGCTTGTACACATCCCATATTAGCAAATAACAGATGAGAAAAACAACAGACCTAAACCTGCAACTCACAGCCTCACACACACTGTGCAGGCTTTCTATTCAAGCACCACCAGGTTCAGGCAGAAGGCAGTGTTTCAACACGGGTAGGCTTCCCCCCCCTTCTCTTTCACATCTGGCCAACACAAACCCTCCTGCCTGCCCTGACTGAAACTTCCTGGACAATTCCACTGCCCACCCCAGAAAAAATCCCTTTGCCAACAGACTGGGAAAACACCGACTCTTGCAACTTTTGGGCCCAAGTCCAAGTTTTCCTTCCCAGTCCCACCGTATTCCCTAACCCTAGGGAAAGTTCCTTCCCGTAGCTGCGAATTAAAATTCTCTAGGAGCTGTTCCTTATCTTACCTCTGTGTGCGGTTCCAAGAAGCTGGGCGCCCCGAGATCGGAGCGGGAATTCTCCAAACTATGCCGGTTGAGGAAAAAATCCCTGCAAAATGGAATGTCCTGATCCAGAGGACTCACAAGTCCCGATGTTCCCCTTACGGGTCACCAAAACTGTTGCCTAAAAGGTTGTGGAGGAAAAAAGACTCCAGGTCAAATTAGGTAGGAGGTAAGATAGGGATACAAAGGCTTTAATGAGCCCCCAACTTTCCAGGAATACCACCACCGCGCGTCCCCTAATACTGGTGTTTACAATTTTTATAATGATTTTCACCCAATCCCCATCCAACCACCGACATGCCGCTCAGGAACTGAGTCTGGGGGTGTTTTGGGACCCCCTCTTCTTCATCTTCAACTTCCTCAGAGCATGTACCGTTCTTGGAGGCCTTCCAGAAATCTAGGCCTGAAGGTTGTTGCTTCTATAACTATATCTTCTTGAGCAGATTTTAGGGTGTTCTTCTACAATTCTACCTTGAAAATGAGACTAAACAGGATAATGGAATTTAGGGGAAATTATATGGGAATTGATTATGGGGTTTGCTATGTGTATTTACTGTGTTAAAGGGTAAGGGATAATGTGTTGCTAATTTAAAATCTACATTTACTATAAAACTACGTCTAAAATCTACAAAATTAAAAAAAAATCAAAACTCCAAGGTATCAGGGTAGCTACCCAAGAAAACCTCAGCCTGTCTCTAAATACATAGTGGACTGTTGAAGCCACGCAAAAGGAAGCAATCTCCGAGAAACAAAAAGTTAAAACATAAAAATGTGAAGCACTACAGGAAAGCTCAGTATTAGGAAACCACGGAGGTAATAAATTGTCTGAAGGAACAGAACGTGTTGATAATAGGATACTAAAACCATTAGGATAACACAAAACAAGGAAATAGTAGCATCAGCAAATCCTAGGATGAGCCAAAAGTCAACCTGACCTTATTATGATTGCCAAAACTCCCTTAAAAGGAGAAGATCTAAAGAAAGTTCAGAAGTTTACGGTGAGGAAGACTCTCCCACGACCCCCGCCCAGAGGAAGGCAACAGGAACCCCCACCGTGAAATCTCCCCAAATTGAAGACTCCGCCCAGACTCCGCCTATATATGAATATTACAAGTAGATGTTGCAATAGAATGAATATGCATGATTGTGTTGTAATCCTATACTCAAAAATTGTATAAAAGAGCTATGCTGATTGTAC